>NC_051176.1:33394239-33581798 GCF_013339695.2 Rhipicephalus sanguineus
AAAGTTCCCTTCATGAAAAGTGTGGCAGGTCATTCATTCATATTTCCCAATGAATCAATAGTAGATGCTGGAGGAAGTGGCTCAAAGTGCAAAGCATGAAAAGAAAAGGCTTTCACACTTATTGAAGAGTTGCACAGCATATTTGCTGCGTTAGGCATTCCCGAGAAGTTTGCATCAGACTATGGTTTGTCATTTGTTTCTACAGAAATGAAGCAAGTCTTAGAAGAAAAATGGATAGGTGGCTCTTGAAGATGGAGTCTTCTGCAACCCTTGCGGCTCAGTGCCCTGGAGTAAGGGGAGAAGGGGTGGAAGCGTTTGGGGCTAGCAGGGACTCTTGGTGGGTACTGGCTGGAGGAAAGGCTGTCCTCGATGGGCAGACCAGCGGGGATTAAGCAAGTTCCAAGTGCCTCGTTGAATCCAGCAACAAATGGGCAAGCCAAACAGATGATTCTCGAAATGTTGGCTAAGGACCACACAAGCACCTTTTTGTGCAAGCTTGCTCAGTTCTTGCAGAAACAGCACATCATGGTGTGCATGACAGGTCAAACACCGGTGGCATTAGTGTTTGTCCTGAGAACTGCTATTGTATGCTTTCGACTATCAGGACCTGGTTCCGCTAGAGGGATAAAAAAAATCCAACAATCAATCTGTGCACACAGCTTCACCAGCGGGAGTGGACAAGACCGTTTGTAATCAAGTCCGTCAGGTGCTGTAAGGTCTGGACCACATCACAACTGTAGTCAAGACAAGAAGCAACGCACTCCCAATCATTCAGGAACAGGAACATTCTGCTGGCACTGTGCACAGTTGACCCTACATTAGATTGCAGCAACGAGAAAAATGGTGGGCCTATTGTGCCAAACTTTTAAGCGGTGCCTATTGACACAAAAACATTCACCTTGATTAAGGTCAGTAAATTTGGAGAGATGTGCATGTTCAGCGGCACAGTGGCTAGTATCTGATAATGTTCTGAATGAACTGTTGAACGCTGGGTGACGTCGCAGGTTCGATCCTAGCCACATTTCAAAGGGAGTGAAATGTGAAAACGCTTGTGTACTTCAACTTAAAGGGGTGGTGCCACCATGTTTGTGGCTTGCGCGTTCTTTGATGTAAGTGTTTCCTATAGCTCCAGGAAGCATGATGCACGCACCAAAATTCATGTATTCTCGCTAAATAATTTAATATCGCCTTTTGATGTGGACAACTTTCGGTTTCGGTTTCTGGGCGCCGAGGTTGGGCAGTGACGTAGAAGTGTAGGAGGCTTGGTCACGTGACCACACAAGGCTGTGACGCACTTAGCCAGGCGAGTGAAACTCGGCGAGTGATGTAGCAACCGATGCTTTGCCGGTACTATAGTGAACTAGAATATATTCTAGTTCACTACAGCCGGTACGTACGTTGCGGAGGTGGCGGATGTCACTCACGTCACTACAGCAGATCTGGTGTGACGTCACTACAACTTTCGTTGCCCTTCCTACAGATCTACGTCAGTGTTGGCGCGCTAGCGATGGGTTTTGATCGGAAGAATGGGCATTTAGGTACACTTTGGAAGTGAATTAAAATATATTCTAAACGTTTGCTGTGTCCAACCCTTCGTGTGGAGTGTCCTTGTATACAAAGGAAACCCACAACAGGCTCGTTATAGCCTAGGAATTTGATGGCACCACCCCTTTAAGCACACATGAAATAACCCCAGGTGATCAAAAATTATTCTGGAGTCTTACATTACAGCGTGTCTCATTACCTTTTGCTTTTGGCAGGTAATTTAATGTTTAACTTAAAAATTTTTCTAAGTTGTGTACAGTATGGGCCAGTTCTTTTGGTGACGCAGCTAGGGAGGATTGCCATGGCGACAAACTACCCATTTGTGTTCATGGTACTTGACTGCAATTCTTAAGTGCTAACTGTAATCCTTGCTCGTGTGTATTTGTTCTGGCTACTCAACATTCTGCACCTATTCACTCACACGGTCACTTCTGCCATCACCCAGTGGAAAGTGGGAGATCTAAAGTATTGTTTTTGTGAAGCTGTAGCAGTCGAAAGCAGATTTCAAAACTGGCAAGAATATGTAAAAATGGCTTGTGCAACACCAAAGTTCATGACCCAGCTTGCAGTGTTGGCAAAATGGAATGGGGCGTAGTAGTGGACCAGAAATATTGACCACCTTTAGGCAGTGATGATTCGATCGAGATATGCAAATATCCAAGATATGCCACTTTGCAGCGGTTTCAAGCAGCTAAACACCAAGCAATGTCTACCAAGGTGTCTAGCTTGCAAGGTACATAGGAGAGAAGCATGTGCTGGCCAGTTTTGAAAGCGGTGATGTGCATCGGTAAGTTCTTGCTGCAGCAGGCTCAATACGAGGCATGTCACAGACTCGGGCACATAGTGTTTGAACACACTACACCGAAAAGACTGTTGAAGCTTTTCATTTTGTTTGATTTCAGTCGATATTTGACCGTTGTCGATATTTGACCGTTGTTTTGTCTAACATTTCTATTCAACGTGAATAAAAATTTTGCGCATCGAAAATCTGTATAAATTTCTGCTACTATTTCACCTATTCTTAGTATGGGCCCATGACTTGGAGCAACGTAACCTTTTCTTACTGCATTTAAATGGTGATTATGATCATTTTGTTAGCTACGAGAGGTGGTGAGGCAAATTACGGTCCTTAAATGGCAAAGCCTATTCGTTCTTGCTTGGATGTCTCGAACTTCCTTCATCGGCATGAATAAAGTTGCAGTGTAACAGACATTAAACGCAAGGAGCCGCAGTTGATTTCGTCCCGACAAATTCGCACGTTCATGTGTAGGCCTACCTCTGTTCACTTGAAAAGTGCATCCATTCCCCTAACTTTTCTTCACCAGACCGCAGCATTATTATGCAATGAGGCATACACAGAATCATGATCTTATCAAGAGTGCAAAGGGGCTGTAACATATTATTTGCATGCTGCATATCTGATCACAATATGAATGGCTTCATGTCTCAACTGTTATAGGTGGGTCCACAATACGCGCTCCAGGTCGCGTTGGGTGTGGTGGATTCAGCACACGCGCAACACGTACGCATGTCAGGCAGACATGTTCTCGCATTCTGGCAAGATATGGTGGCTAGATGGGGAGGTGGCGCGAGCGGCATTGCGGCGGCAGAGAGAGAGCGCTGCCTTGCTTCATGAAGCGGCCGCGGACACACAGCGGCGCTGCTGCAGGCAGTTCGATGCTCGCTGCGCAGCGCTCACGTGCTTTCTTTCGTGCTGTGCCGCGTTCCGTCGTGTGTGCTTCGCTCGATCTCGTCCGCGCCGTTTTACAAAACACGGCGTGCATTGTTCGTGCAAGTCATCGTGCGTTACCGCCACCATTATGGACTCAGGCGTCAAGAAGAAGAAAACGACGCAGACGCACTGCTTCGCACCCGGCTGTTCGTCCGGGTACGTCTCGTCGAGGAGATCTGGTCAACGTGTGTCGTTGTTTTCCGTGCCGAAAGAGCCTGAACGCTTAAAAGCATGGCAGCGTGCAGTGCCACGTGCAGATCAAGTCCTCGACGCAAGCTCAAGAATCTGCGAGCTTCATTTTGATGAGCAGTATATTGTGCGATCGTTTACGCACCTGATCAACGGCGTGACAGTGACGATTCCTCGCGATCGACCTGTGCTGACAAGCGATGCGATTCCGACTGTGTTCCCCAACCTCCCGCAGTATTTGTCGAAGAAGGCACCCCAGAAAAGAAAGTCGAAAACGTCGACTTGCGGCCTTCCTGTGAAGTCTCCGAGGCATGAGGCAAGTAATGCCGCGTGTGCTGACGAGGTAGACGTAGAAGAAAGAAGCGCGTCGCCTGAAGTCAACTCCCCAGTGCTGCCTGATGTGGGGAACTGCCGATTGCCCAGCGCTTACTGGACGCGGCAGTTGATTGCTGGAGAGGGCAATGTCACGGCCTTCACAGTATGTGCATTGCATCGCGAAAGCTTGTATATTGAAAAAGTGGTAGTGTTCATTGCGAATGACAGTTCAATTCACGCGAACGTTTTCGTGCAAGCCACAAAAGTACGTTCAATGGTGCTCACTGACGTGGCAGTGGCTGAAGACCTGCTGCGGTATGTTGATAAGCTGATCCCATGCAAAGGATTTGGACAAGAAGGCGAGTTCAGCCCCAACCTGAAGCGCAGAGAGAAGACGCATGGCGGCAAAGTATTCAGTGCTTCCTGCTTCGGTGTTGCACAGTCAGCAAAGCAGGCATGCCCACAGTGCAAGTATCTCAGGAAGCTCCTGCAGAATCAGGCTTCCTACAGGAGGACACGTAATACTCGTGGTCGGACAGCGTCATACAAGCTAAAGCTTCGAACTGCGCAACTGAAAAGAAGCAGGCTCAGCAATTCTCAAAGGCAAGTCTTTGATCCAGAACCTAAAGGAAAAAAATGCGCAGATCGACTCGGAAATCTTTGAGCAAGCAGTACAAGCTCTGCCTGTAAAGCAGCAGCAACAGGTCAGAGCATGTCTGGCAGCATGCATGCGCAAAAGCACGAAAGGGATGAAGTATGAGGCAGAATGGGTATTGGAATGTGCAGTCATGTGCATGAAGAGCCCCCGGCTCTACGAACATATCAGAAAAAACAAAATCATGGTTCTGCCCTCTCGTACATCCCTTCGTTGTTTCTTGAAAAAGTACAGAAGTGGGTTTGGACTGAGCACCAAGTTGTTGGCTGCTGTAAAAGAGAAAACCAAAACAATGGACCCTTCGAAATGCCATGGCGGACTTCTGTTTGATGAGTTGAAGCTCTCCGAAAATCTCAGCCTTGCATCAAATGGAAAAATTGAAGGCTTTGTGGATCTTGGCGAATTCACACCTGAAGACCAGCGCATGCTCACCTGTGACCATGGTCTTGTGGTGATGTTTCAACCGTTTAGTGGCAAGTGGCACCAAATTGTTGGCGTGTTTGCTTCACATAGCAATGTGAAAGCAGATATACTTTCCAAGATTATACTTGAAGCTGTGGTATTGTGTGAGAACGCTGGACTACATGTGGATTTTATAACGTGTGATGGGGCTTCCTGGAATAGGAGCATGTGGCATTCGTTTGGTGTGTGTGGAAAAAAGGGCAAGACAGTGTGCAGGAGGCAGCACCCAACTGATGCTGAGCGTTTTATTTACTTCATTTCCGACTTCCCCCACCTTCTCAAATGTGTGCGGAATGGTTTCGTGCGCAAAGACTTCAATCTGCCAGAAGGACGCGCTAGTGTAGCCCATATAGATTGTGCTAGAAGGTGCGACGACAGGCATGACACCACACTTAAAGCAATGCCACACGTGAACCAGTCAGTTGTGCGACCCAATGGCTTTGAGGGCATGAGAGTTAATATTGCGCTCCGGTTGTTCAGTGATGAAGTGCTCAGAGGTTTATTCTTGTATAAGGATGAAATACAAAGTAGGCATGGTGACGCAGCTGCAACTTCCGGCTTTATCGAAAGAATGCGAAGAATAATCGAGGCCATGACATCGAGATGCAGTTCAGGCGCTCTGAGGCCGGGAAACACTCATCATGTTTCTATTGAAAGCTTCCTAGAATACTTGGACGAGTGGGAAGAAGCAGCTACATCTGAAGGCTTTCTAAGCCAGAGCACAGCTGAAGGCCTCCGGGTCACTCTTTCAAGCACTCTGCATTTGTTGGACTATGTAGTTACCAAGCTTAACTACCATTACCTTATGACAAGCCGGTTGTGCCAAGACTCAATTGAAAGGCTTTTTGGGATTGTGCGACAAATGTCAGGGTGTAATGACCACCCTACACCCAGCCAGTTTTTAATCTCAGTAAACACACTAAGTTTCCAAAACCTCGTTAAGTCGCCTACACATGGAAATGTGTCTTCAGGATTTTTGAGAAACTTGGTAGGAACTGATGATGTCAACAATACTCCTCAGCAAAGAATCGATGAGCTTCTTGACATAGGCAATCTTTCTGAGGCACATGACGTGCTGAATGGTTGTGACCTCCTTGGCCACATTTCGATGGTTGTACAAGCCAGCGACTCGAGGCTGATATATTACATGGCTGGCTATGTGGCAAGACGAAGTATTGCCAGCACCAAGTGCACGGATTGCTGCCGGCAGCTGCTTAAAGAAAAGGATGGGTCACCTCCAGCAACAGCATCCCTCACTAAAGCAGTAGACAGGGGAGGCCTTTTATACCCATCAGAGCAGCTGAATGCACTTGTGAACACACTTGAAAACACATTTACACGCTGCTTTAGTTTAAAGCAGGTGAACAGTGATAGCCTTATTGAGTTAGTGTCATTCCTTCAGCTCGCAAAGCTGACTCTTGTTGGATGTGCAAAGCACAGCACAATTCTCACCAACAAGATAATCAAGTTTTACGTGTTGACTAGGCTTCATTTCCAAGTGAAAAGCCAGAATTCTTTACGAGGTGAAAGGCAGAAGCGAATGAAATTGCTGAAATTGAGACGTGTATTGTAACCAAATTGAACGCTTCTGTTTTGAATGTTTTTTTTTCAGCAGAAATTTTTGCATCTGTGCCATAGCACAATAACAATGCTGTTATCGGTTGTGTTTGTGGATTGCAGTGTCTCATCTTGTAAAACAACTGGTCCTAGTCTTGACGTCATCTGCTCCTCATACATCATTCCAGTGTCCAAAGAAATCTCATCAGTATAGCAGATGCTTTTTCTTCATTTCTTTTTTGCAAGATACGTCACACTATTTGTATTTGCATTCCGTTACTATGGCACTGTTTAAGGCAAAATTTTTGTGATTTTTCAATAGAACTGTGGGTGATATTTTATTTTATTGTATGTTCTGTTTGTGTTAGATTTTGCAATATGTTCTGTTTTTAAATTGTTTTATTTGTGTATGTGGAATGCGTTTTCTTGCTTCTTTTTGGCTTCGTGTGTGTTGCGCAGATTTGAATATGTTATTGTAAATTATTCTTGTATGCAAAATAAATTTTCATCTCTGAAGTCCGCATGTAGTGAATAAAAGTGGTGTCTTGTTGACACGAGCAGCGGCAATCAAATATCTCGGCAATAGTCTTACACCTTAGCCCAGCTATAGTTTTAGCGAGTGCGGGTGCTATGAACTTCAGTTGCGCGGCGCACAGTAGGACAACGGGCTACCGGTTAAAAAAAAGACACACTTAGCCAAAGGGGAGTGCAGTGAAATAAATTATTATAAGAATACAGGGACCATAACGCAAGTATCGGATACTTGTACAGCATCAGAGCGGTTTTGAAAACTTAGATGTATTGACGTGCTCATTCCAAAACGAGCAGCCAATAATGAAATGAGCGCCGTGTACGCAGTAGATAGAGGGCCGCGGCTATCCGCGGCGGAGAGGCATCTTACTACGAGCCGCAGCGCCGCCGCTACGTGTCATGGAACGGCGGATCGCCTTTCGCGCCGCGCTCGCGCCACCTCCCCGTCTAGCCACCATAGGCAAGATGCCTCCCCTTCCCAGGGTGCCCAGACTGGGCACATCCATGGCATTTCGTGCCACACAGGGGGCGCCAGCTACTGCTGTATATAGTAATAACTTAACTGATAAGGCAGAAGTTCAGGGGAAGATGGAAGCTTGAAGAGGTGAAGGTGTCGCTGTAGTTAAAGTTTTGATAAGTCTGCTTGGCTGTTCAAGGATCTTTTATAACTTTACTGATAACTATTTGAAGCTGTTTGACATTGAGCCCATTGTTCGCCCACCTAGTTGGACCCTGATGGAGCCAAGTACACATTCTTTATTCATTGGCTTGCACAGTTCCTGGTTGCAGCACGAGCACCAAATTTCCGATGTTGCTGCAGAACTAGACAATGGTCCATGGCCAGTGAAACTTCCAAATCTTTAGCTTCCAAGGTTGGCAGGTATGCTTCTAATTTATCCTGGTTTTCAGCCAGACTCGAGTGCTTCCAAGTAACACAGGGAGGAGCCTTACGTGCCACTGCCATGCGATAATTCTCTTGCATACACAACTCAAGTGTGGAGTGCAGTGACTCCATGGAAATTTCTGTGAAATTTCTTGAAATTGAGTGATTGTATAGACAGATGGGGAAAAACTTGATGGGTCAGGTGCTCGTAAAACCTGAGATGTGGCTGACTCAGGGGTGAGACAGCAGCGCATATTGCGTATTTTTAATAAGATTCTGCTTTCCTGCAGCAAGCTGTTCCAAAAGCATAAAAATCGCAAAAAATGCACCGAACTGCTCCAAAACAGCCTCAAAACCAAGAATTTTGACGCCCACATCCGCTTCAGTCAAGAAAAAAAGGCCGAGTCGACACGATGATTTTCCAAGCAGTGCCAGGAATACCAAGAAAATAAGACGTTTGCAGAACACATGGATGCGCCCAAGCGTGTTTCTTCTATGCATCTTTCTAATGAAGGCCCCCATGCTGCCGCCATAATCTCCTCTGGGTTGTAAATATGCGTGACCCCCCAAAAATGTGATGCCGTTCCCCGAACGTGCTGCTTCTACTCGCTAGACTGTGTGTGCTGTCGCTTAGCAAAAGCTATCGAGTGGCATGTGTAGTGGAGTTGACTGTCAGGTTCTTTGTTGTGTTCCTCCGGTCACTGCGGTTTTTGTGTCTACGCTGCTGCATGTGGTCACCTGTGCGCGCGTTTGCTGTGGAAGCCAGTACTTTTAGAATAGGGTACGCAAAGCTTTGCGTTAGTGTTTGTTGCCACTGCGCATGCATCATACGCTATCCTTTTGCGGGCCTCTGTTAAGTGACGGAAATAGCGGATGACCACAACGAACGCTATCTTTGCGTACACTATTTTATTGCGTCAACACGGCGACAACTATAGTCGGGTACAACTTTATAAGGAGCGGCATTTCCTCCTCAAAGGCAGACGAACACAAGCCTGCACTAATGGGCGCGCACTCGGGACTGACGTCATGAGCGGGACGGCCGGGGGCTCCGTCTTCGGAGAACATCGGCGCGTGCATGAGCAGGACTATTTCTTTAGTCGCAGAGGCGATCGGCTGCCGCGCTTTGGTCGTCTGGGTGGGGCCTCTCCTGCCTTCTTAAGTTGTATCCTACTATAGCTTCCTGCATGTGACGCGTCTCCGCGATGCTCGAGCAGTTTTGCACGAAAAGGTGGAGCGGACTGATGCGAAGCATGTTTGTGTCATCCCCGAATAAAAGCGTGCAGTACGCTTACAACGACGCTACGTTTGCAGTACCATAGGCGCGCGTATAACGAGATAGTCAGTGCAACGAGGTTTGACGCCTGCGCCGCGCTGTTGAAGGCGGTCCCGCACGAGATGGCAGCGAACGGCGGTGCAGCGTGCTTTTGTTGTCGCCTGTTAAAAGGGTGCAGTACACTTGACACTACGCCAACTGCGCAGTGTTGTACGGAACGATGTTCCAGGAACTAGTTCCTTTTTGTATAAACGAAGGAATGCCACCGTTCCATTGAGGATCGGTGGCACTGTAACGATAACTCGTTACGTTTACGTAGGAATGGCATAGGGAACGGTGTTTCTTCTGTAAACGTTGACATTGAACAGGCGCCTGCACACAGCACATCATGCAAAACGGTGGATCGGTGACCACGTGAGGCGCAAGAATCTACCGCTTGCCTGCCACTTGACTATGCTGCATCTTATTTTTCACTTCCAGGCGCCCGCTGAGGGCGCAGGCAAGCGCGCGGTGTCAAGACCTACCATGCACGGGAGGAACAGCTGATTTTTAATTTCTTTTTGTCTGAGCCAGTCTGACAGCAATCAGGGGCCGTTATGGAGTGTAGAGACACCTTGGAGAACTTTTACTTGATGATTCGAGAATCATCGAACGCCATTGTAAGGCTGTCGCCAGGAAAGGGCACGCAACATTTTTAGCTCGGCGACTTTTTTGTTCGGCCAAATTGAAAGTAGCTTTTGTGTGTGTGTGGGGGGGGGGGGGGGCTGTGTATTCGGGCGGTTTCTCCTGCGCGTCGCCGTGGCCTGGCGGCAAAGGGAAAAGTGGGGGAGCGGACTTACCATATCGAAGCGACTACGTGTGGTACCACGCGCGGAGTTTTCAAACGGCGCGAAATATCGTCGCCAATCTGGTGTTGGAGCCAGTCACAACTCCAGAGGCTGCAGAAAATGAGTGAAGCACAGACGTGCTAACCACCGAAATCCCGCGTGGTAGCCTCCCACTGCATACGAATAGTCTTCCGCCCCAACGTAACTGTGGCGAAGTTACACTTTAGTTCTACCCCTTGGGAGTGAACGCCTTGCCGCGTGCAGCGTACTCTTCCAACATTTTATTGGTTTTATGTTCACGCGCTGCCGACTGCGAAGCTTCAGCCCAGTTCCTGGGAATGTTTCTCTCATCGCGTGGTCTTTAGCGGCTGGCTCAATCGTTCCTTCAATATCTTGTGCATGCAGCCGGCAGCTATCGACAAATCTGTCTTCTGACACCCGGTTACGTGGATAGCGGGGAAACAGTGGACGCTGGGGCTGCAGTGGCGCCTGTCAGGTGCCTTCGGTGGTTTCATCTGGGCAGACATCTTTTCAACATGAGAGTTATCTCTGCTGCTATCGGTCTATAACTTTTATTGTAGTTGAGTTTGACAGTCGCCGCACCAATAACGACTGTCATGCATTAAACAATAAGCGTACATCGTGCTTTATTTGCTCTGTTCTTGTTGCGCCCGCTGAGCCTGCCCTCGCCCCTACGACCACGGTTTACTTGTCCCTATTTGTGCACAACACGGCAGTCCCCTCAAGCACTTGATGGAACGGCTGTTTAACATTGCCAATGCCAATGACAGTTAAGTGCTGACGAGAAAACAGGTTTCTCAGTCGAACATCAACATCGAGATGCAACTCTTGCTGAGAGTGAAGAAGGGACTTTACTAAGTTGCGAATATGTATCCTGGACATTATTTTCTACTCACACTGCGATATTGAACCAGCACTTATTAAAACGCCTATGTATTGTTATTTTCGATGTGGTTTCCTGTGCAAGAAACTTATTTATATAGGCGCATGTGTGGGAACTTGTATTTGAATATCTGAAGTGCAGTATTCTGACGTGCATCTGAAGACTGACGTGGAATGTTGCACTTGTAATAGATGAGCACGAAAGTTGCAGTTAGACATATGTCTGTAGTATGGCCGGTGGGGTCTAAAAAAATGCGTCTAGGAGCGTTTCTTAAGAATCATTTTATCTACATATAACCTAATGCCGGCGATGTCAAATTCGCAAAATATATGTAGCTTAATGTTAGCTTTAAATTGCTCACTTTATTTCGTCTCAGGGTTATCCGGCACTATATTTTGATTAAAAATTCAAATGTAACGGTAATGTAACGGCACGTTCCAATTTTCGAAATGTAGCTGCAACGAGTTCCCTTCACGCTAAGGGAACTTGTAACGGGAACTCGTTCCAAGATTGGGAAGAAACGGGGAACGAGCTTTCGTTCCTGTTTTAGGAACGTCTACAACACTGCAACCGCGCGGCCTAGCAGATAGCTACAGGTGCTTATGTGATGTTCTCCCGACAAAGAGTAGCACTGACCTACAGGAAGCTGTGGGGAAGCTTGAAAAAGTTAATAAGCAGACCTACAAAATGCCAAAAGAGTAATCTGCTAAATCATATCACTGATCTTAAGCAAAGGCCTACTGCTGTGTAACTACAATTCTTGTGCAATCACATTTTTTATAGAGAAGTGTGATGCTTGTTCGTTTTTTTTTTTTTCAAATGTTTATGAAGTTAACCTAGTTTGCAGAACCTTTTTTTTTTTCCATTGTTTCATATTTTGTTTGTTACTCAGGCTAGATATGTCGCGTGGTATGTAAAAAGGTATTGTAGTTCATACATGGCGATAATCTGTAAAAGAAACTTTCTCCAAACGCTGTTTCAGTGTCGTGTATTCTAAGCTGATTAAAATATGTACTTGTCTCCCCAAGTTGCTACAAATTTGTTCTTTCAAGCTCCTTATATGACATATTAAATGCTGTTAACTGCTCCAGATCAAGGTTCTTCGAAATTGAAGTTTTACTGCTCCAAAAACTGCTCTTACGGGTCGTTATGGTAACATAGAATACAAAAAGTTACTTTTCAGGACTATGTGGTTCTTCTAAAACGTCCACCTCACAGGCTAAAGCAAATTAGATGTCAAAACAGCTGTTTCTTTGATCAGAAATAATTTTCAATCTTGGAAGGTAAAAGTTAGCTTCCAGTAATTAGCTGGTACTTATCAAATAATTACAATTGCATCAATGTTCAGAAAAAAAGAAAAGCTTTAGCCTGTAGTTCAGGTGCTGCTGAAATAAATGATACCAAGTTTGTTTAAAGGGCCCCTAAACCCCCTCCGACATTTTCCCAAACATTTCAAGTAAACAAGCGCATCGCGTGCAGAATGCCGTCGCGATCAACGATGCCACACGCCGCAGCGCTACAGGTCGCGAGTGCGCCACAATTTCGAAAAAACAATAGCTTCTCCTTTCCGGTCCCCGCCATTCCCGCCACTGACATGTGTGACATCACCAGTGAAACTCGATGACGTTATCACTTTCGATGTTTGCGATTGGCCAAACGACAACAGACGACTTCCGGTTACTCTGCAAACAGCTGTTCGCGCGCACCTTGCTGTTCTTGGTCGTGTTGCCGCTTGCGAATCGACATCTGCGGCCCGTAACGCAACCGCCAAGTCGCTAGCGTAATTACACATCCACGCCTTGCGGTTTGATGAGCTCCGTGAACTCGAGCTCGGCTCCTCATCTCGAGCCGAGGTGGTCTGGCATGGCGTGTCACCGTACGGGTCCATCACGTTGGCGATCCTTTGAAGGCGTGCGCGCAACACAGGGTCCATACCGGCACGATTCATAGGGGCACGGGCCGGCATGGCAGCAACAGCGGTTAGTCAACGAACAGTGCACCCAGATACCACACAGAGTTGACGGCGAGCTGGAGCGTCGGAGTCGCGGCAACCGGAAGTAGACGCTGTATCGAACAGCGCGTCAGCGGTGACGTATGCCACGCGAGATGAGGAGGGGCACTCAGTTGACTCAGCGAGGAGGGCAAAGCGGTTTTGGAAGAGGGTAGCGTAGGAAAGAGGGAAAGAAGCGATCGTCGCGTTTCGATCATCAAACGTGTGTAACTCCGCTACTACGGCACCGTTTCGAACAATTCTCACGGCTACGTGTTCGTTGTAAACTCGAGCACAACTTCCTCACCTCAATTAAATTTCGACTGCTGAGTGGTTTAGGGGCCCTTTAAATATGTTCATAGAAACCTCCTCAAAACTTCTGTGAGGCAGATTCACTTCACAAAAATAACAAAGCTGAGAAAATAGCGTTTCAAGATTTAAAAACATTTTAAATTTAATCTTTTGAACATGTTAAAGAAAAAGGACAGGCCATTTTTCCATAACATAGTATTTTTCCAGAGCATAATTTGGACTACAAATACTTGAAATAGTGATTTCCAAAAGTTGACAATTTTTACAATTTTTTGCTATTTTGCGATTTTTTGCTATCCGGCTTGGTCATGCTGGGCCCAAGAGTGCCGCAGTCATTTGTTGTCCTATTGCCGCTGTGCAGCCTGGCACAAAACATCTTGGCATGGTGTACACACCACACGTGTAATTTCCTGTACTGTGTATTACAAAATCGGGGCTCTCTGTTCGTAAATACAATGCAGTGACGCCTCTGATCCGACACGCCGATACAGTAGCAGCAGCCGCACCGGCGCTGCTACCGCTCGACGACAACGCCACTTACCGCCTCTGCTTGCAACAGAGCAGAGTTTTAAACTGAAGTAGTTCTAAAAAAAATCTCAGCATATCCACGGTGTGAATGATGATGAGTCGGGCGAAGCTCCAGAGGGAATCATCGGTAAACTCTGAAACTCTTCCGTGAAATTCGCCCAGTACATCATATAAAGAGTGTGAAACACCGCGGTGAGGTTATTATCGAACCAAAGTTGATCACACACGTCGCAACTGTGGCCAAACGGATGAGCGAGAAATTCCCGCTCGAGCCGCGCGTCGGCTCCTTGAATGTGAGACCGTTGGCGCCGCTTCCCGCGCACGAGCACCATCAAGGTCTGCCAGGTGCCGCGCTCGCTTCGCCGCCGCTTCTCGGGCTCGCACCGCGGGATCCTGGCGATGAGCATGAGCCGCCGCGGCCCTCCGCACCCGCCGCTCTGCTTCGTCCATGCCCCACCAACGATCCGACACGTACGGCGACGATCCAGGAGACTGAGAGAGGCACTCGTTCCCTGCAACCCAGGCACAGCCCGGGCAGCAGCCGATTGGAGAGTGGCGGCACTTCCACCGCCATCTAGTGGCAATTCACACAAGCGCACTATTGCACACACTTCTGTTGGACCAACACAGATTGTGTACAGCGCCATCTAGAATATCATCAGTCAACTGCAGTTTGTATGTACTTCTATGAGACAGCGCCATCTATTATACTGTTCGGGAGATACTGCCGGTTACGCCTGACATGGGACAAGGTTAAACTAAGAGGAGTTACGCCCCTAAAACGTTACGATATGCCAATCGTAATGCTAAGCCTAAATGTCCCTGTAGCCTGCGGCTGGCACAAAGCGATGCACTCGCATAGTTAGAAGCACTCATTGCATGTTCCGATTATCAAGTCAGTATCGTGCTGTGGCAAACAAGTGTGCATGAAAACTGAGCCTTGTGGACACTGACACAGCACACGCAAGAAGTTGTGTGGCCGTGCTCACGTATCTACTTTAAAACACCGTTTAGACAGCCACCATTGCTGTCAACTAGCAAGAAGTGGCACACAACTGACTCGCATGTTGGAAAAAATGTCAATAATTCCTGCTCCTGTTGTAAACTATGCTATTGAATATGAATTAGAAGCTTTTTAACGCTGCAAAATTGTACAGTGGTGATGAGTCTTGAGTGCTGCTACGACGTCATTCTCTCTCTGCTCCCAGACTACCAGAGTGTGCTAGTAGCTTTCTATTTTTTACCCGTGTTTAGTGCCCACTATGCCATTGTTCATCATTTTGCGAAGTAGTGAAGTACCCACTATGTGTCCGTGAGGTAATACATGCACCTACGCAGCTGCACACTGATGATGATAATGATCAGTTATGCCTGAGCGCTTTGTAATGGGTGGAGAGCATTAAATCATCCACTTGTTGTGCAATTCACACGGGTCAACCTGGTGTGATTCTAATGCTTGTGCCACGCAGTGTTACATGTGTTAATGCGACTCCTCGCTCTACATGATGGCTGTATGGGTTTTTTCCCAAAGCAGTTTCAAGCACTAGCGTGGCTCTGGTAGAATACCTGACTGCAACACAGAATGCCTGGGGTGGATTCCTTCTTGAACCCTGATTTTTCTGCTTTTTATGAGTCTCGTGGATCAGCAAAAAAAAAAAGAGCAGTTAGCCTTTCTTTTTACTTCTTCAGCAAAATGCTACAACTGACCTGTACTTGTACGTTGCGGAAGCATGTAGCACCAGTTTGTGCACAGTATTCTTCAACTGAATTGAATGACTTTCAAATTTGTCAAGAGGCAGGTGGAGGCATTTCTCCCAGAGGCCGTCCCAGGTGCTAGATTCAGGGATGGCTGAAAATCTGAAAATAGCAATTCTTCATGAAAATAGCAATTCTTCAATGGAAGATGTTTTGCAAACATTGAATGCATTCATTGGAGTCGTGACAGCAGTTGCACCTTCTGCCCTGTACGTAATGTCTGTGTTGCATTCCTCTAATGCAACCATGAAATTAGTGAGCTTCATGCTACAATTCAAATGGATTTCTGTAATAGCCAAGTTAAAAAAATTCATGCTATACCTAAGAAAATAAAAGCACAAAATAGACACCCAATGCTGGCTTTCAGTATTTGGCCTATCTTATCAAATTTATTTGGTAAATATGATAAACATGCTTGTTCAACATGGCAAGTTATGTTTCATTGATGGGATTGATATAATAGAAAATATATAAAAGATGGATTCTACCTAGTAGTTTTTGAAAGTTCCAAATTTTTGGGCCACATGGGTGAAGGGCCATATTTCCATTATTCACGAGGAATACATTAGTTCTCTACCGGGGTAGCTTAGCAGCTAAGGTGTCTGCCTGCTAAGGTTGAGGACGGGGCTTCTCATCCCGACTTTGGCATTTCGATGGGCGCAAAGTGCAATAACAACTCCTGATGGAGGTGCATGTGCCTCATTGTATGCTGACTATGTGATACTTATGGTACGGTTATAAACGTACATGGCTTACCTGTCTTAATGTGCCTCATTCGTGTTATTTCATCCTTGGTACGTTTAATCATTGCAGTAGGGTCATTCCACGCCAAATGTCTCTGCTATTATGGCGACCATCTCAATCATACTAAAAAGTCGTGCTGATCTATTGCATTGAAAACAGTAGATTGCTAGAATATTTCGGAGAGAAAAAATTGGCTGGTCACGTGGGAGCCTTAATTTCGCGTAATGACGATTGACTGCTGTTTGTCATAAAATTTATTCTCAGAGCATCGTTTCTCAGTTGAATACTAAATTTTGCTTACATATTAAGCAAAAGCATTCCTGTAAGGTGTTCGAAGCTCAGTAATATTACTGCAGTTTTTCTGCCATATATGCCTCTAGAAATTCAGGCAAAATGTTGAATTTTTGCATTTTTTTTCTTGTAATATTGTGCTATGTATGAATGTACGAGTAATGAATACTTACTCTACGGAAGGTATATTTTGGGTTAAAGATATTTTCAGACCGCTGAAGTTTCTTAATTATGAAAAAAAAAAAGCATGGCTTTGAGGAAATCTTCATTTTGGTCCATATTGAGACTCAATTTACATCACATGGTGCTTCAATGAAAACTCAGCTTTATACCTCAAACAAAAGCGAATAAATAGTTCTTACATGGCAAGTTTTGTCATTACATTTTTTGTTTTAAGGAGAAAGTAATTTCTGAAATTCCCCAGTGGCGGCAATGGGGAACTTCAATGAGGAAGCTGCTGTATGAACAAATGTGAAGATAAGCATCAGTGGGGAACTTAGAGAATCATTTTTTTCCTTAAAGGGGTGGTGCCACCATGTTTGTGGCTTGCGCGTTCTTTGCTGTAAGCGTTTCCTATAGCTCCAGGAACAACGATGCACGCACCAAGATTCATGTATTCTCGCTAAATAATTTAATATCGCCTTTTGATGTGGACAACTTTCGGTTTCTGGGCGCCGAGGTTGGGCAGTGACGTAGAAGTGTAGGAGGTGTGGTCACGTGACCACACAAGGCTGTGACGCACTTAGCCAGAAAACGATCGAAACTCGGCGAGTGATGTAGCAACCGATGCTTTGCCGGTACTATAGTGAACTAGAATATATTCTAGTTCACTACAGCCGGTACGTACGTTGCGGAGGTGGCGGAGGTCCACAGGTCACTCACGTCACTACAGCAGATCTGGTGTGACGTCACTACAACTTTCGTTGTCCATCCTACAGATCCACGTCAGTGTTGGCGCGCTAGCGATGGGTTTTGATCGGGAGAATGGGCATTTAGGTACACTTTGGAAGTGAATTAAAATATATTCTAAACGTTTGCTGTGTCCGACCATTCGTGTGGAGTGTCCTTGCATACAGAGGAAACCCCTAACAGGCTTGTTATAGCCTCGAAATGTGATGGCACCACCCCTTTAAAATAAAAAAATGTAATGATAAAACTTGCCATGTAAGAACAACTATTTATCCGCTTTTTCTTTAAGGTATAAAGCTGATTTTTCATTGAAGCACCATGTGGTGTAAATTGCGTCTTAAAATGGACCAAAATGAAGATTTTCTCAAATACGTGATTTTTTTTCCATAAAATTGAACTTAAGTGGTCAGGAGATATTTTTAACGTAAAATATACCTACCGTAGAGTCGGTATTCATTACTGAGATGTTCATTCATAGTGCAATATTACAAGGGAAAAAAATGCAAAAATAGAACATTTTCTCCGAAATTTCTGGAGGCGTACATATGGCAGAAAAGTGGCAGTAATATTGTTGAGCTTCGAACACCTTACACAAATGCCTTAGCTTAATATGTAAACCAAATTTAGTATTGAAGTGAGAAACGATACTCTCAGAATAAATTTTATGACAAACAGCACTCGGATGACATTATGCGAAATTCAAAAGGCTCCCACGTGACCAGAAAATTCTAGCAATTCACTGTTTTCAGTGCAATAAATCTCCACAACTTGTTGAATGGGTTTGAGATGGTCGTCAAAACGGCTGGGACATTTGGCGTGGAATGAGGCTATAGCAACAACCTTTCTATGTACAGCCTATTGTGAAAAAGAAAGGGTCCAATGGAAATAACCACTTGGCTGGAGCTTTATTTTTTGCAGTGGGCTGTGCTCCTAGAAAGGTAATGGTGTTGGTAAAATAGGAAGCTCTCATGCCACTTGTCAGCTAGTCACCATGTTTGATGGAGAAGCTTGTGGGAGTAGGTGACAGGTAAGGTGTGAGGGATGCTTAGTCTTGCATATATTGTGCTTGCTTGGATGGAACGGTCGTAACTTTGTAGTAGAGTTTTTTGTGCAAGTACTTGAGGCGGCCTGTGCCCCCCACCCGGACTGTGTAACTGTGTAGTGTGACACTAGTAGGTCTGTGTCCCACCTCTGCTTCCTTCCTCCTCCACACTCCAGGTGGGCCCGACTTGAAGAGCTTTGACACGTGCCTCTGCATCGAGGAGTTTGCACACGCCTGCTCGGGGATCTGTCTCGCTTTGACGGGTTCAGAGCTTGGGGTAGGCTGCCTTTATTCCACCACCTCTGGAGGCTCGCACGGGGAGAGGGGACAGAATGGATGGGGTTTAATCCTTACGAGTGGCGTTGCCTTTCATCAAATACCCGTATATGCTTCGTGGAAGCATATCATTTGCGGAGGAAAATCTCTTTTCATTATGCCAACTTATGCTCTTGAACTTGCCGTTACTGTTAGTGATCAGTTGTTGTCTGTTTTTGTAAATGGCAAGAAATGATTTTGCTTACTTGCAAAGGAGATTTGAGTGTCTGTTTTTCTGTTGTGTTTCACCAGAAATGGGGCTCAGTTCTGCAGTTGAAAATTTTCACAAAACTGCATCAATGTTTGATGCACTTTGCATTTTGGTAGTATAGGCACAGGAAGCCATGAATCAGTGATTAGATGAAACTAGAGTTGTAAAATGCTTAACGTTCACCCTTCAACTTAATGGGGCCTCAGTGGAACATTAAACAGAGTGCATATGTCTCTACAATTGAAAACTACTGCTAGAAATTTATGCAGTTACAGGATACATAGTGGTCACTATATTTGCATTTTAGCTTAGATAAAAAAAAAAAAAAAGCTGTTTGAACACGAGTCCTAGCTACATTTCCTGTGTGTGTCTGAGACTGCATTTTGAATTGAAGCTCTGCAAACACTGTAAGCTACACAATCCTTCTTGAGGGTGTGGTGGCTTTTCATTTTTGGCTGAGCTTGGTTGCGCTGAGGTTGCTTGGGCTTGGCTTGTTTTGGACTGGGTGAGCAGCACAGCTGTCATGATGAGCACACAGTGCATAATGCAAGACGGATGTTTCCTTCAAACAAATGAGGCTTGACCATTGCTGCATGCTCACTGTATTGGTTGCGGATGTGGTGCTATTTCTTTACTCACAGGACAGGAACGATTGTTTTTAGGATCAGTGCATGGCAAGGACTTATTTCTGCCCTTTTCTTGCACACAGGGGATCTGCTTTGAAAGCTGTGCCACTGTAGCAGATGCTCAAGGATAAAATGGTCACTGGGACACAGATTGGTGTAATTGTGCAGTTGTGTTGTATTTTAAGCACCATTCAATGGGTGGTGGTGGAAGTCGTCACAGGTGTTTCATTTTAAGTCTCGTTGGTTTTGATTGCTCTGGCAGAACTGTAGTCCCTTGCTTTATTGGCCAAATCCCGAGAGAGCTGACTGACCCTTGGAAGCTAAATTTAGATGCAGGGCCAGAATACTTTTACAGACCAAAAGTTGGTAAATAAAAAAAAAGACGTTACATAAGGGTTATAGCACTGTAACTCTGCAAAAAAAAAAAAAAAAGCATCATAATTCTTGGACTGTACCTGTTAAGTGTTTAGAGCAGACATGCATGATGTAAGAGTTTTGTGAAATTGATATATATTGCTTAATGAATCCTGCAAAAGGTTTAGCAACATTTTTTTAGAAGGGTTGCATACTATGTGTCAGTTCCATCTGCTTCAGATGCACTGGCAGCACAGCTGTACAAATTGTGTGCGGTTGTGACAAGAGAGGTGTTGTGACAAGAGAAGTCCTCCGCATCAAGCTGTTCCAAAGCAGCGTTATAGAACATCGCACCAAGCCTGCAACAACGAAGTATAAAAGCTACCTCACTAGTAAAGCAGAAAACAAAGTCCAAAGCATACTATGGTCGTCGGAGCTGAATTGAGTAGTCACAGCTGCAGGCATTTGCTGTTTTTGTGGTCCCATTTCTTTCCAGTTGAAGTTGTAATGTTCTTATTAAGGAAAAATTCCAAGCAACACAAAAATGAATAAACCCTAATGCAAAGGGGCCTTACGTTTTCTTTAGTCTCCCCTTTTTCGCTCATCGGTGAGAATTTGCTGAAATTTTGTTGCTTCCATTGTTACGCTTCTGTGCACTATCATTGATGCTGCCTTTGGAGCAGTTTTGCATTCCTTGTATACTACTGCAACATGGAGCTTGCTTTAGCAGAAGTGAGAAATGCGTGTGTTGATAGCCTGAGAGCAGACTCGAGTTTATCGACGAAAACGCGCCTCTCATTGTGTGGGGAGAAAGGTGTTGGGGCTATCGCCTAGCTACAAAGGGAGGTTGACAGGAGTTGAAATACATCAACCCCAAAAATGGGAGAACTGGTCTGCAGGAAAAGAGAGTGGCAATGGACACTTGACTCTTGAAGGAGAAGGAGCGGCGACAGATCAGATAGCAACTTTACACAGTATTGTCGACTACGCACCGAGAAGAGACAGGGAGGTGAGCTACAGCTGGCCACCACTGGGGTTCTTCCTTGTGACACAGGCACGATTGCAAAACCAGTTCTTGTGGTTCTAATTAAAACAGCTGTTAAACAACAAATGCTTTGGTAGGAATGCACATTATAAAAAAACCTCTGGACGTGTTCACTAGTTTCTTTCTTCTTTTCTTTGCTTACTCGAAGGGCAGTAAATGTATAGCTGGAATCATTCTTTCGAAATGAATAACAAAACTAGACTAGGAATTTCGACTTGGAGTGCTGTATTTAATTTACTTTCAAGGCTGTTCAGGCATTACAGATAGGAATGGATGGCTTCAATAATTAAGTTTCAAAAGTACATGTAGCAGCAGCCAACTGTTCAGTGTATAAGTAATCACATAGTGTAGACTTGACCATACACACGGTAATTGCACTCTCTAGAATATTAGTTAGTTCATCAGGGTAGAACAATAATTTCTCGTACCTGTGATTCACTTTTACTTAATTAAAAATAATCATTCTACATTTTTATGTGTGTAATATATTTTGTAAAACACACACAAGCAAGACATGTGACTGTGCAAAGACGGGCCAGGAACATTTCACGCTTCCGTCATGAAATGCTAGCAGTATTGGAAGCAGTTTGGGTTAGTGTACAGATCCCAGACACACATGTGCTTGCAGGTGATCCTTTTAAAGAAGTTGTAGCCAGGAATTCCGGAAAAAAAAGGGTTTAAAGGGACACAGACTATTTGGCATACACCAACTATTTGACAGGAGGTAAAAAGGAGGAATAAAATGCTAAAAGAAATAACGAGGGGTACACTTGCTTTGAGGCCTGAAATGCTTGAACAAAAAACTTGGAGGGCACTTGACCTTCACCTTCAAGAGTAGAACGTGATAGTGTAATCAGGCCCCGTCCACATCACCTTCTCAATTGCTAGCCTGGCTTTGGTTCTCAGTGCATGCCTCAACCATGCCGTAAGGAAACGAACAACTGTGCGCGTGACATTGACCGTTTCAAACTATCTAGAATGCGTACGGCAAGTACAGTTGTTAAAGTGCCCACTGCGGCATAATTCTTGCTCTTGTGAATCGGCGAATGGTGCACTAAGCATCCGTAAGGTAACACTCGAACCTATGCAGCTGCTCACTTTGTTGATGCTTTTACAGCTGATCATTAAATATGAGTGCTTTGTAGCAGGTGGGCCTTTTAAACACCTACTCGTTGCGCAATTCACATGTTTTGACGCCTGGTGTGATTCTACCCTTCTGCCACGCAATATTACATGCGTTAAGGAGACTCGTTCAGCTACATGACATTCATAGTGTTTTAATCCGAAGCAGTTTCAAGAAATAGTGTGTCTCTGTGGTAGAACACCTTCTTGCCATGCAGACGGCCTGGGCTTGATTCTCGCTCGAACCGAAGATTTCTTATTATTTATTTTATTTGCATCTTTCTCGATTTTTCGGTCATGGACAAGATGATTTTTCGCTCGCAACCGATGACACCAACAACGGAATTTCAGTGAAATGAGCTCTTTAACACTATCGTGTTAAAACATTCAACTGTCTGAGAGAATCTGCTAATATATATTGTAAAAAGCGCCTAAGTGAAAAATGGTCTAACTGTAATAGCCAAGTAAACATCTTCCGAAGGACAGGTACAGAAAATAAGACATTGGTAGTGGCTGCACAGAGAGAAATTGCAGCTAAGAAGAAAGAGATTTAAAGATTCATAAAATACCCTCAAAATGCACGGTTTTTCATGTATTCCGTGCTCAGCGACACAGGTGCAAGCTGAAAGGCTAAAAAAAAAGAAAAGCAAGTGTTCTGTTAGCATTCCTAATAATGTAAGCAATATGTGTCTGCGAGGATAATTGGTCATATAGTTTTATCAAATAGTTTTATCAAAATAGTTTTATCAGAGTTTTGCTGTTAATGGCATCAGTAAGGGTTTAGGTGGTTAAGTAGTGCATGTGATTCGCATGGCTTTGCATTTGTTAGCGTTTAGTTTCAGCAACCAAGTGTTGCAATAACTGGAAACATTATGAAGGTCAGACTGAAGTTTAGATTTGACAGTGGTGTTAGAAATTTCTCTACACAACAGTCATGCACAAGCAGCCTGCCTTGAAGAGGTTTTATTATATTATGATTACTATTAAAATCCCCGGAAAAGCCCTCTTACGGGGGTATTGCATGGCGGGAGGGGCACATATGCACTGGTCACTGATTACATATCGTAAGTAGAAAAAAAGACGCAATAATACAGAGTTAAACATAAATAATGTACGAAATAAGTATCTACAGAAATTTCCAAAAAAAAACGAGACAATACTATGGGAGCTCACCAGTCCCCAACAAATAGTGTGAATTCCTGAGGAACAGCCTGTGTGAGTGGGAAAGGAGGAGAATGGTGGTCCGACAGCTGTATACTGTGTCCGGGTTCTCAAGAAGCACATGATTCATTTAACTTTCACATTATTGTTTAGGTTTAGTTTACTAAGTTTGAAAAGAGCTGGTGAGAGGCAGCAGCTGTCCTTGTCAGTCTCCTCTGTGTGCTCTGTTTTTTCAGTTCACATCAGCAGAGGAATACCTATTGTCAAATGGTTGTTTGACCACAGCAGACATCAAAATGTATCACTTGCAGAATGGATGTAGTAGTTTTTGTTGCAAGCACTTGATGCTTCATTTTATTGATCAAAGAATGGGCTACCTAACAGTAGGCAAACTTCACTTATTCATCAGACTTCTGCAAGCGTTTACGAAATGAGTGGACGAGAAAGCTCCTACGTAAACAAGAGGTTCCCAAGTTAAAAAGGTGCAGAACTTGCATGCAAGGTGTGTCTCAAAGGCTGAAAATTATTTCATAAAAAACTGAACCGTTGCGATCCATTAAAGAGCGGTGTTCAAGGGACTGGTGCTGAGCGCTTCATACCTTTGCCTTGTTTCTGGACTTCTCTTTCACGCAGCTCTCTTGTGTGCACTGCTCGCACAGGTATTGCGGAAAGCATGCACATGTTTTACATTTACAGTCTTTATCGACTAAAAAGGACAGACTTCGCTATTTTGTTAAAAGTACTACAAGTGAAATCACATTCTAATGAATGACACAATGTACCTCTTTTTTTTTTTTGTAAGATGGAAAGAGGTGCATGAAGAGTGTTTTCCGATCAGGTGGAGTTTGAAATGATTGAAATTTGTTTCAAACCTATGTGGCACCCAGACTGTCGATGAATGAAGCATCTCTTGTTGATGTTTTGTGAAGACTATGTGTAATTGAATTGCCAGAAACCCTTCCCTGGATCAGAAGTGCACAACATCTTTTTTCTTGTATTCATTCAGCAAACACCAATCATTCTTGCTGGCAATGAAGAGCAGAAGAAAAAGTATCTTGGTCGCCTCACGGAGGAACCCTTGCTTGCAGTAAGTGGCGTTACCATCCTTGTGTGTTCTATCTTTGGTGATCAAGTGACACAGCTACACAACTTTTTCTACAAGTTTTAAACACTGGCATCTTTCTGGTGGATTCTATTGCAATAAGTGCTAAGCAAAATTGTTGTGCCCATTCTCACTTCTCAAAATATCTGGTGTTGCTGAGAGTGGTGCGACACCAATGTTATGCTCACTGAACTGAACCACTCAGTCTGATAAACATGCAACATCAAAAACCGTTGCACGGCACAGAAACGAGTTTCGGTCTAAAATCACGTGAAGGCAAGGTAACAACCTGAATTATGGCACATTAGTTTACAGTGGCCACATTTTTGTGTTCTGTGACGTTGCACTTGCATATGTTGAAAGAATCGAGCAAGACTCAGTGTGGCATTTGGGAATTTCTGTCGCCACGAAGCATTGGTTCAACAGAAGTTTTGCAAGTTGACTTTATCACAGAGCACCCAAGCACTTTAGTCGTTTAACCCACGTCATTTTTAGAGCTAGTAGCAGTGCAGCGGGTAACTGCGGTAAGCTTAAAAAAGTCAGTCGGCTACTTAAAACTTGTCAGAGCAGTGCACTTACCGTAAAATCCCAAGCAAGCGCCCCTCTCTCTTCTTTGGGATATTTCAAACATGTGCCCCCCTTCTCCCCTCCCACAATTTTCACTGTTTCATTCACTCTTTTTATTCACCCGACGAGGATGAATGATAACAGTGAATGCATTCGTGTCCAATAAAGCATTTCATTAGAAGCACGCGTGTGCATTCTTAATTCTTAGTGGCTCTTCCACCGCCATCTTGAATTTTGAACCATGAGCGAGCAAGGCCCCCCCCCCTGCAAGTCTTGTCGGATTATCCTTCACCATTGTGGGGGGCACTTGCTCGGGATTTTATGGTACTTAAACTGTTGTTTATGGTAAAAGTGCATGTTAGTTCTTGCTTTCACTGGGAATTTATCCTATTCATCGGAACAGCTTCTTTCCAACTCCTGGAACAGAGAGAGCATTATTGCAAAACGAGTGGTGATGTCTTTTTTTCTTGTATAATTGGGATTGCTTGTAAGGTTAGCATTGTCATTGACATTCATTTCCAGAATGGTTGCTTGCAAGATAAGTTAGAGCTCAATGAGATTAGTACTACTGCCTCTTTGGCTGCTCTTGCACGTCACACATGGTGATTAAAAAAAAAAAACACCATATTGGGTGCTGGCTTGGGCGGTGTGAAATATCGGGTGACACACCTGTGCATGTTGCACATTTTTTATACTATTGTATCACGAAAGCAGGACACACTAACAATCTGTTCGATGCAACTCAAAAGTGTGCAGCCGCTTGCTGCTCTTTATTCACTTTGATCACTAGTGATTTATTCACTTTGGTCACTAGTTTGACCACTACTGATTAATTGTAGTCGGACTCTCTCACGTCATCGGGATCACTTCCAAAATGTCCCACTCGTGGCGCTCATTGTGTGATACATTTAGCTTACTTTCTCGGTGAGTAAGGCAATGCTGTTGATAATATTGCCGTTTTCGACGTTGTCATACATTGAGATTTCACTCTGACATAACTTGTTATTTGCCTTTAGTGTCCCTTTAACATCACCATTGGTCACATCTGGTATCAGGTCCTGGCGCTCTTTGGCGATCAGTGGCCCTTGCGCCATAAAACACCATTATATCCTCAACAGTTTGTGGGAAAGCGTCACCTTTTTCACTATTTTTTGATATTGCTCGAATGGGAGTTTGAGGCTATTTGCCACACAGCTTGCGTGTTCCCTCTCGTATTGCTCCTGATAGTACATACTTGAATGGGAGGCAATCATGTAGATAAAGTGTGCAAAATATTTTCTTATACCTTTCTCCCGTGAACAATAGAAGAGCGGAATTAATACTATTTTCAGGGGTGGATGTAATACCGAACAATGTTTTATGCTTTGGTAGACTAATGAGATATTACTGCTCAGTGAGGTTTTCCCTGCATGCTAACATTGTCCATAAATTGTTACATGCATGGTGCATGGTGAGCAATGCATTGTACTACAATGCATGGTGCATTGATGAGCTTGATTTTATATATTGTAATGCTTGCAAAGGTGCTGTGTGTATGGGGAACCTGCGCTGGAGTTTCCGCGGACAGGGTGCGCCACCCTGCCGGGAACGGCCGGAAACACTCGGGCATACAAACAAATGCGAGTGGCTGCTAACGTGAACCATGCCGCCGTGCACGATCATCAAACAAGGAAAAAGAAGCATCCGAGACCGGCGGTATTGTTGTATTCATAAATGCCACAATCAAAAATGTCTTTAATAAGTGAAAAAAATAGTCCAGAGCATAGTTGACTCCCTTCGGCCTTGCTTTCCACCGATCCACATGGGTTGGCGCTCTGGAAAACATCACATCTTTTATTTGAAACTGGCCTTGAAAAAGTCAAAAGAAAGCACATGACAGCTTAGGTTGCGTAAGCATCGCGCCGTACATTAAACATACCGTATTTACTCGATTGTAACATGACCACGATTATAATGCCAGGGATGACATTTCATTACGTCCAGGAAGAAAGAATAAAATTTCGGTATTCGATTGTAACGCGAGGGTCGACTTTAGGTTGCAAAAATCTAGAAAAGAAAAACTCGCGTTACATTCGAGTAAAACGGTATTATACGTCACTGTCACGTGCACAGCTCTACACTGGTGCTAACCCATGACCGCTAGAAAAACAGTGTTGTCTACGCATGTTCCATTGCTGATCACACACTGATTGTCAAACTCGGAACCACCACGAAGTCAACTAGCACTAGGTTCCTCAAAGGCATTTTTTGTTAAGTATCAGGCTTAGACGACGCCCGATCGCAAGTTTGCAAACTGTCTGCAGACGATGGCGAGTCGACGTCGTTAAAGCACGAGACCTGCGACATGTTGGTATTTCCGCTAACACCACTGATCTCTACTTTACACCAGCCTTTTTACATTTATTTCGCGCTTCAGCCGTCAACTTCAAAAACGTTGTTTGTAAAAACTGCGATACGAACATTTAGTGGGCACATGAAAGCCGTTAAAAATTTTTAACGGCTTGCATGTGCCCAGTAAATGCTCGTATCGCAGTCTTTACACCGTAAAGCAAAGCGTGCAGCGAAACAGCTTCTGTAATATAGTACGAGAGCTGTAACTACAGATTACGTAATGGTGATATGCTCGCTCAAAACAGCTGTCACTCACTGAGCCGAATATTCTGAGTGCTGCCTGAGGCACTAATTTTATTTCAAAGCGGGCGCACAACGAGCACACTGCATACACCGTCAAGCTTGCTCGCGCTATTTGAACACACTTACCTGTAAGTTTACGTCGTACGGTGCTTGGCACTTTCCGGAAAGGTCACAAGCACTGTCTCTTCGAAAAACAGCTTCTTCCACGTCATAGACATACTTCTCGTTGCCAATGACAGCTTCCGTCCTTTCGACAGCACACTCTCGCGAAGGTACCCGTCCGCACACATCAGCGGAGAATAATCAGTGGCATCGCTGCTCGCCCGCTGCGCCACAGTGCAGCGAAGTGTCCCGATCTTCGCTAGTCTTGCGCGTTCCAAAGTACCTACAAAACGACGCACATCAATCAAAAGCCGCGGTAGTGTCGAATGACGTTCAGCATGCGTTTGAACTGGTTTGAACGTGCCACGAGGTATGTGAGGGCCCATTGAAACGTGCCGTCGTACGCCTTGCAGCGGCTTTGTATTACTGGTTGTTTCTGAATTAGCTCGCCAGGGCGGCGCAGCTTGTACATTTTAGGCGCGCCACCTGGGCGCCTAAACATTAAGTTATAAATGACATTGAGTTAATAAATAAATAAATGTGACAGCTTTGGTCCTTGCCAGTTGCCAACATTCGTGAAAAAGATTTTGGTTTGTTTTGATTTGACGAGAGACTGAACTGGTGCTGTGCAGGCATACTGTGTGACTGAGCCCAGTGCTGGCTCTGATGTGGCCAGCATTAAAACGCGGGCCGAACGAAAGGGCGACAAGTGGGTCATCAACGGTCAGAAGATGTGGATCACAAATGGGGGCGTTGCCAACTGGTAAGCAAGAGAAAAACCTTCATAATGAGCTAGTCTATGTCCCCACCCAGCGGCAAAGCACGCTTGGGATGGTACATCTAAATGTGCTTGTAGGTCATGTTCACATCAGTGGTAAACTTTCTTAAACTGCGCGAGAAGACGAAGACACAAGTAAGAAAACATTCAGAACACCACGAGCGCAGTTTCCTTACTTGTCTCTTCGTCTTCTCGCGCAGTTTAAGAAAGTTTATCGCAGTGAACCAACCAGCCTGCCAGAACGTATTACATCAGTGATGTTCTTTTGCATGTGATTTCATAGGAGATGTCACGAACGTTCGATACAGATATAATAACTTCCACGAAATATCTGAGATTGGCTGTAAGCACTCCCATTTTGATTGTGCGGCAGAAGAATGAAGGCCATCACTTCAACAGCCCTGCTCCGGTTTGTCAGTGGTAGTGTGTATGTGGTAAATCCATACCCTGACCAATTGAAGGTTTGGAAATGACTTGCTGTCGCCTGCTATCACAGCCAACCAGAAGGGGGAGTCACTAGTCTGCAGCACTGCTGTTGAAATACCAAAAAATAAAGTGCAGTTATCAGTGCCATTTTGCCATTTTTGTGCTTGTAGAAGCAGCAGCGCAGTTGGCCTACTTTTTTGTCACACCATTGGTCCATGGCCATAAGAGACTGCTTGTGCAGTCAAGTTATGGGTACTGCGCAGCACGTTGGTGTCGTTGAAAGTGAAATTGTGTGCCTGCCCTGCATGCATAACAAACATGTTTCGGGTCCCACCTGTGAGTCTTGCCCACAATCAAGATGAATTCAAGGCAGGTCTGGTTATGTGAGTTTCAAAACTTAATGTAAACACCGCACCTACGTGTGTGAAAAGTTTGTCATTGTGATTGAGGGGGTGCTCAGTTGTCTGGATTGCCAGTGTTCGAGATAAAAGTTTCAAATCCAAATTCTTTGTGTATAAGTGGACTCCTCTTAAACGGAACTCGAAGGGGCAAGAAAATTTGTTCCCTTTATGAGAAGTTCCATTTAAGCAAAGCCCACAAAATTAATGAAATACGTATGACTTTATTTCAAAAGCACCAACTGTGGCTGACTGAACAAAAACATTTTGAAGTATGCAATACAATATAGTTGATTAGAAAGCAAAATGTTGCTAATATTGCTGACTCGGAAAAAAGGAGCAGTTTGCGTGGTCTTGTTCAAGCACTTTCTCACAAAGTAGGAGTGCATTGCTGAAAGGCTGGGCAGGAACTCTGTGCCACCATTATGTTCAAATTAGCGCTGCAACAGGATGATGGCATCTCTTGCTGCACTGTCCGGCACTGAAATGGGCCTGGGATCGCACACCATGTCATCACCACTTGAGCATGGATCCTCATCTTGAACTTCAGCTATAATTTCCTCAAGGCTGTCCTCGCGGTATGTGGCGACGTTTGCATCCAGTGTTTCATAGCCCTCTCGTGTGAAAGAAGTAGACTGTATCACCTGACTGAAGAGAATGTCAGCCTCCTCAGCCTCAGCAATGTTGTCTTCCTCGTCTGGAAGGACTTCTTGTCTTGAGAATCCTGCATGGTGGAAGCACCTTTGCACAGTTGACACTTTCACACATTCCCAGGCATTGGTTAGAATGTGAAGAGCTGAGAGCAAGTCCAGGTTGTAGTCTTTTTTGTTGTCTGCACAAAGAAGCATTCGCTGGAGGACTTGGCGGCGGTAGAGAACCATAAAGTTTTGAATTATGCCCTGGTCCATCGGTTGTGGTCGCATTTGCTGGCAGGAACTCTAGGCTGATCGATTTGAGTCTATCCACTTGACCGTGAGCAGGGCATTGATCAGCAATAAAAACAACCTTCCTGTTCTGCTGGCTAAATCTTCTTATCCTCTTCGCGCAACCATTTCTCGAAGATTGCTTGTGTCATCCTAGCTTTCCCGTTCGCGTGGTACGTGACAGGCAGCATACGCACACCTTTGAAGCAGCGTGGGTGCTTTGATTTCCCCACAACCACCATCTTCAACTTTTCACTACCGTCGATGTTGGCACCTACTAGCACCGTAATACAATCTTTGCTTCGCTTTCCTCCCGCACAGGTTTCCCCCTTGTAAGCGAGAGTCTTAGCAGGGAGTGCTTTATAAAACAACCCCATTTCATCAACGTTAAACACGTCCCATTGTTTGTAGGCTTCCAAAATTTCTTGCAGCGTCCCCTGTTGTCAGTGGCTACAGACATCTCTGTTCACAGCCGCACTTTCTCCAGAAACTGACTTAAGGACAAGGCCATGCCGCTTTTTAAAATGGCTCAGCCAGCCATCGCTCAACCTGAAGTCCTCGATCTCCATCCGAGTAGCAATCTTTTTGGCCTTCTCTTCCAAAACGGGGTCCGCTGATGGGGAAGTTCGCACTGCGCGCACGCTTGAACCAGAGGAAAAGCACATCTTCGATTTCATTGTACGCCATCGTTCTCATCAGCATTCTGTCCGTGGCGAAGTTCCCAAGCTTTACAGCTTCTTCAATCTTCCCTTTGTTCTTGAGTAACCTCGACAGCGTGGACTTGGGAATATCGAACTTCTTCGCAATTTCTGTCTTCGATAGGTTGTTGCGGTCAAGTTCTTGGATGATCCTTACTTTCGTTGCGAGCGAAAGTGCATTGTGCTGCCGTTTTTTTGTTGTTTCCATCTCAAATTTATGACGAGACGTCGATCATTGCACATGCGATCGCTCGATTGGCTTGGCTAGGCTATAGTAACTTCGGTATTTGTTTCATAGTTGCTAGACTGCCGTGGCCATTTCCGACGTTCATGGATTTCGCCCGTTTTAGTTTCATTTAACCGATGTAAGTGAAAAAAATGTTCCGATTACCCAAAACTTTTTATAGGAGACCAACCAAATGTGCCTAGATAGTTTCGTTTATGCGGGTTTTCCGGTTAACAGAGTTTTGTTTAATGGGAGTCCACTGTATTTCCATCATGCCAAGAACACAGTAAAACCTCGTTTAATTTGGATTTTATGAGAATAGAAAAAGTATGCAATTTAGCAGAGTGTGAAAATATTGAGGATATCAAGGATTTGACAAACAAATGCTGTCTATATCAACAACTTTTTAATGGATGAATCCACTATTCCTGTTCTCTTGCATAAAAGCAATGTGGAAGATAGGACTCTCATCACCTCACAACTTCACAACACGGCCACACTGCAAGATGCATGTCCTGATCTTAATGTGCGTTTCTCATGCACCTCCCCATCCTCTCTTACATGCACATAATTTTTTCGCTAGTAGCCCGGCTGATCATCCGTCTGTCCTGCTGTAACCAGCTAGCTTGATGGCAGTATGTGGATTTCAGGAGAATCACTTTTTGTCCCTTAGCGGCTTCTGCCATCTTTGTGACGTGTGCTCATCGCACAGGGTCAAAATGAAACTACTGAGCACCGCATTCACTGTGGATGAAACTGCAGTCACTAGCGATACTACAGATAATGTCCACGCATCTTGGGAACTACATGTGCGGCCACTGTTTGCCAGAACAGGTGGCCATGAAGCCTAGGTCACTCAGTATGATGATGAATGGCGACCATTCTGAAGTCATATGACTAACGCAGTGTCGCACGCAGTGATAACTTGAAATAAGCACTAGTATTCTGGCTTTTTTGTCGTTACCATATGGATCCCATTCAGGACCATGGCGATGAGGACTGCGTTGTTTCATTTTGGTTGGATGATAGCGTCCTTTTGCTCCTGGACATTTCTGACATTTCACACTTGGGTGTGCTCCGAGGATCGTCCGAATGAATGCCAAGTACATCGGAATTAGTTTGATGCCATTAAATAATGCGTTCTATCACTAGAGGATGAGTGATCTTCAGTAAGAAAGTGAACTCTTCTGACAGTCTGAAAAGCTGCACCATGCAGCATCAGCAGTGTTTGTGCCATGCACAGAGAACATTGTTTACTCAATTTCTTTGCCCTGTGGCTGAGCCTTCATTGGCAAAATGGGCAGATGTTTAAATCATGGGCTCAGAGAGCGCAAAATAATGTCACTGCTGGGTCTAGGCACTTAGGTATACATTGCTGAGACAGCAGACTTTGCAGAGAGCAAGCACCTACATTTGAGCAGTCTAAGGTGCTGCGCTTGCGTCAGCTATGAGAGAAATACTAGATCTGTAAGCTTATGGAAAATTCTGTCAGCCTGCCGTCGGTTATGTCAAGTGATAAAGAGCATCATTTTTTAGTCGTTGTGTCCCAACAGCAGGTGGGTGAAGGTTCCCAATTCACGTGAAATCCCTGTCAGCGTAGTACAGTTGCAGTGCACTTTCATTTGCTTCACCCTTTTCTTGCCTTGTATATGACATTGCCTACCTCCGCACAATATCTGTCACCACCATCAAGGAGAGACTTCTAGTATTGCCTTTGCTTTGTGTGTTTTCTTCCTGCGCCTCTTACGCGTTGTACTTGTTCAACACTTTTCATGGCAACAAACCCATTGCAGTCCGCTCTGGTCTGTCCGTGTCAGCCAGTTTTTGTGTGCTGTGGTCACATTGGCATAACCAACACAGTCCCTTTCATCACCAGGGGTGACTCTCTTCTTCTAAACATGTCACAAACGTGAAGCAAAAATGCTTAACTTGCGACCAGAGGATTTGTTAGCGCTTTGCAATAAAACTGCGTGAAAAAAAAATGTATGTGCAGGTACTTTGTACTGGCACGTTCCAACCCAGACCCTAAGTGCCCGGCCTCAAAGGCTTTCACTGCATTCATCGTGGAGCGGGACACTCCGGGAGTCACACCAGGTCGCAAGGCAAGGCATTTCACTTCAGTCTGTTCAGGTGTATGATTCAGTATTGTGTGAGAGAACACAATAATGGCATACTCGCCAGTTGAAATGATCAAGCATTGGCCAATTATTGAACTTGTTAACACCTGTGGAAATGTGTGGGTGCGGCCCAAGACCTTTGGAATTGAATGAACTGTACTGGTTATAATATTATACATGTAAAAGTACGCCATGTCTACCTTAATTATGATGTGGTGTGATCTATGTATTCTTATGATACTATTGTTCTAGGCAATGTCTCTTGTATGCACAATGCTCAGCAGTGGAAATCTGCCTGCATGATGGCTGCCACTTTTTGCACCACGGAGAAACCTAAACGCTTTTCACCAGGAGTTGAGATTTTTTTTTTTTTATTTAACAGTACTGTGAGCCTTTGCACAGGCCCATACAGGAAGTGGATGGTAAAAATACACATAAGCGTGGGAGTAACAGAAAAGAAAAAGAGGGATAAAAACGCAAAAACAAAAGGAGAACCGGCAAACAACCACTCTGGCAATCAACATAAGAAACTTTCTTAGCTTACAGTAGAAGAAAAAAGGAATGCTCACAACAATTCCAACATTAGTCATATGGCATAAATGGGGTTATAATATGATAGATTCAATAAATATCGCTCTATAGAACATTGCAATAATGACATCATATATCCATACCTGCCAACTCTCCCGAATTGTCCGGGAGACTCCCGAATTTGGACCTGCCGTAATCTCCTGATTGTACGAATGTCATCTCGAATCTCCCGAAAAGTGGCCACCACAGCAGAGGTGGCTTTTTTTTTTCTCTTTTTTTAAAATCATGCGCGTATGTCAGCCTTTCCTGCTGTGGCAGTGCTGCGGAAGAGCACTCGCCACCACACTTCTATTTCATTGTAACCATATCGCAGAGTACCGCTGAGTACATTCTAGGCACTGCGCATCTGGGCGAAGGCTGGCCGCGAGAAGCGCTCGCCACCATACCAAAAGAAGGCGAGGGAAAAGGTACAGTCTCAACAGAAAAAGATTGCCAAATGTGAACGGCGGCCGGAGCCGCGGCGCTGCACAAGCGCTCCGATAACGAGACTGCGAGACTGTCGAGCACATTCCATTTTCCAAAGGAGGGGTGGCTGGCAGACCGGCGGTAAGTAAGCGGCCCCCATTGTGCTTTGCACTTTCGATATCGGCGTGCTTGGGAGAAACAGCGCCGCGTGTCGCAATCTTGCCGCTCTGGCCACCGTTCAGTTCATTAGCGGCAATCGTTTCCGTTGAGCCTTATCCAGAACTTTTGCGTCTCCTTCTTGGCCCCCACATTTTGTACGCTACGCCGTCGGCCATGGGGGTTGCGTGTTTCCAGAGTTCAGTTAGAAGGTCTATGACGGCGTCAAAATCAAAGAAGTGTTTGCAAGTATTTCTGGACTCATACACAGCTGAGTTTCTGTGCTTTGTGACTTCGCGGAAAGGTGACAAGTACAGATTCTGTACCACGTGCGCCTGTGAACTGCCAGATGCCTTCAAGTAAAGAAGTTTGGTTCAAGCAGCTCAAAACAAACATCCCTACCCTTTTCTGATGTCATTCTCCAGTCTCAGTAATTTCCGCTATGTGTTCCACACAATGCTACCGTACTTGAGAATCGGCCTTAACAATATTTTACATGCTGTTGATTTCACGTGTGATGGGGCCGCAGGCAATTTCCTTCACAAGAAACCTAGCGTTCGGAACGCCTTCGTGCACTTGTTTTCTATGTGAGCATTCCATTTCAGGGCTCTTGTAAAGATCACGCCTAAATATTTCACCAAGTGTGTTTGTACTAAATTATTACTGATTAATCTGTAATTGAAATTGAAAATCATCTTTCTATAAGTTATGATCATACATTTAGTTTTCTTACTATTAATTACCATTCCCCACATGTCACCCCAATGGGTTATAGTGTAGTACTTAATCTGAGCTGGTCATTGATTCTTCGCACACATGTGTAAATAACCCAAGTTATCGGCAAAGAGCCGTAATTTTGCTCCCTTCTCTGCACAATCAGCAATGTCTTGAACGTAAACGAGGAATAACAATGGTCCGAATACGGACCCCTGCGGCACTCCTGAATAAACTTAAGAGTTGATCTGAGTCATAATTATTTATAAAAACATACTGAGTTCGGTTTGATTGATATGCTGCAATCCATTCCGCAATATTGTGTGCTATTCCAGTAGACCAAATTTTTTCAATTAACTTACAGTACGTGACATGATCAAAAGCCTTCAAAAAATCGATAAAAATGGTATCAGCTTGGAAATTGGAGTTAATGATTGATTCAAAGTTGTGTTATCTCTAATAATTGAGTAATCATTGATAATCCTTTCCTAAAACCATGTTGCATAGGATATTTATTTATTTATTTATTTAAAGTACCTGCAGCGCCCGAAGGCATTATTGCAGTGGGGAACACAGGGTAACATATGCTTACATAATCATATTTAAAGAAAAGCGGCGCACAAAAAGACGGAGACAAAGAAGAGAACCACACAGCACTGCAGTCACAACTGAAAGTTTATTCAGAGCAACAAGAATTTAAAAGGTAAAAACCGCGCATGACAAGTGAGGTACAACGTGATTAAGTGATACGCTCATCAATAAAAGTAAACTCTTTTTTGTGCAATGTAACCGAGGTCTGGCTTACGCAAGCATCACGTGACTTGTTAATATGATAGGCTTCAGAAACCTCACGGGTGAATTGATCGTGGTGCTTAAAAATAATAACTGTGTTAGACAGAACAGGTGTGCACCCACACGTAGCACAATGCGATGCCAAATGGGAAGGCGAGCCGTTATGCAAAGAGAGATAGTGCTCCCGCAACCTTTTATTGACACAGCGGCCCGTCTGTCCCACATAATGAAGGCCACAAGACAAAGGAATGCGGTACACCACCCCCACAGCACAAGGCACATACTTATTTCTATGGTTTACGGCACATTTCTTTACATCTGGCTTGTCCTTCTTGTCTAGCTTATTTGACACCAAAGCACATCTTTCCCAATTTATTGGGTGCCCTAAAAACCACATCAACTCCGTAGCGGGAACCAACATTTTTTAACCCATGTGCCAATTTATGCATATAAGGAATTGCTGCGAACTTCGTTTTTTCCTGATCGACATTGATTTTCCTAGCTGCACGTCCTTTTAAACCACCAATTAACTTATCGCAAACAGCCACGATTATGTTAGGGGGGAACCCTGCTTCCTCTAGTCTTGCAACTTGCTTAGCAAAACTAGAGCCCAACACATGCCTGCACGATTTTTCTAGAGCAGATTTAAGACAAGTGAAGGCTAGTGAAGTGTTCTGTCTAACACAGTTATTATTTTTAAGCACCACGATCAATTCACCAGTGAGGTTTCTGAAGCCTATCATATTAACAAGTCACGTGATGCTTGCGTAAGCCAGACCTCGGTTACATTGCACAAAAAAGAGTTTACTTTTATTGATGAGCGTATCACTTAATCACGTTGTACCTCACTTGTCATGCGCGGTTCTTACCTTTTAAATTCTTGTTGCTCTGAATAAGCTTTCAGTTGTGAATGCAGCGCTGTGTGTGGTTCTCTTCTTTGTCTCCGTCTTTTTGTGCGCCGCTTTTCTTTAAATATGAATATACACCAACTCGCCCAACTTTCTATTCTGTTACAATATGCTTACATAAATGGATAACTATGAAAACGAGATCAACAACAACAACAACAAAAAAGTATGTTAGTTAAAAGTGTTAAAAAGTAGTATGTTATTTTCTTCTAGATACGTCATGATGGCTTTAATTACTATGTTTTACATTAATTTACAGCAGCAACTTGTCAGTGATATTGGTCTATATTGCCACGTGTAATTTGTTGCCTTCTTTATGAATTGGTACTACTCTTGCCCATAGGCCATCCTTAGGAAGAGAAGCTGTACTCATCGATATTGAAATATAATCTGTAAAAAGAAAGTTGCTGCACGTTGCAAAACATATTCGATATATTGTCACACACGCTTCTTTTGTTGTTTTCTTGTAACTCGTCTGTTACACGCATAACCACTGCCTTGCGCAAATGGCACGCGAATGTCTGGGAACCTTATTTCAGGATCTTCTGATAGGCTTGAGCACGCAAACGCAAACTGTTCAGTTCATTCTAGAACTAACGCGGCCACTGGCGATAAGGCTCGAATGTTCAATGCCACATGTATAAATGGCGACGCGCCTTACAGTAGATCAGATTACCGACGGTCCACGCTCTCTTCGCCACTATCAGTGTGCAGAGTGATTTGCTTGTACGTTGTCTTTTCATTTTCCTGGCACAAGTTCACCCAAATAAAAAGTTTAGTCTTGAACGCACTGACTGCTACCGTCGTCAATGTTGGGACCATGTGACAAAATTATCTATGATATATATAGATGCATAGGTGCATAGGATTAATGTAGAACAGTCCAGTCATTTAGTTTGCGGACGACATCATACTCTTCAGCAAATGACTGGGATGAATTGCAAGAAGTGATTGAAGACCTAAACCAAGAAAGCGCATGAGCAGGGTTGAATATAAGTATGCAGAAGACGAAAATTATACAGTAGAACCCCGCTGTTACGTTCCTCACTGCTGCGTTTCCCGGCTGTTACGTCGTTTTCCGCCGGTCCTGGCATAGCTCCCATAGGATACAATGTATTGGGAACCCCGCTGTTACGTCGTAACTGTCGGACCGTTCCCGTATGATACGTCGCGAAGAGCGCGCGGAGCCGACCGAGTGACTACCAAAGAGAGCCGCCATGGTGCATTTTCACGCAGCTTGGCCTCGTTTGATCGTAATATTAGCCGCATGAGAGGCGCAAGCAACAGAATCTTTCAATTGATGCAAACAAAAGCATGGCCTCCGAGATTCAAATTGCAAAGATGGCGTCTATGACGTAACTGCTCGCGAAAGCAAGGCCTTCGAGATTGGTATTTACTATTGACAAAAGCATAGCCTTTGCGATTTGTATTGCACAAACATGGCGTGTATGACGTAATTGCATGCGAAAGCAAGGCCTTCGAGATTGGCATTCACTTCTCATCGCGTTGGCGTAGACTCATCATCATCGTTATTTGTCGGAGAGCGGGAGGAGTTCGAGCTGGTTGGAGCTCGCACGGTCGTGCGTGCGGTTCGCGGTCGGACTTGCCGCGCCGGTCGTGATTGCGTGTGCTTAGTTCTTTCATGCCTACAGCTGTTGGTGTTAAAAAAATCACATATGTTGATTACATTTCTGTGGATGAGGCCGTCCTAAGCTCCGCGTTTCTATCCATCGACTAGATCGCGGCTGAGCGCGCCAATTTTCGTGCTGCTCATAAGAATTGAAATAAAATTCTGTACCACTAAATATTTTGCCATTTTTCCTGTTTTCGGCTCTTACGTTTCCCGTCTCTTACGTTTATTTCCTACGGTCCCTTCAAAAACGTATCAGCGGGGTTCTACTGTATTAGGAGGCCGAGGAAAAGAGCAGGAGCTTGCGATTGGCATTTGTACGCGAGGCTCCATGCCAGAATATGTACATGTAGGTCAGTTATTAAAAAGCACTGACACAAAAATTTTGCATCTTGTTTTTTCTGTTGCAATAAGTAGCTAACGACCCACTTATCATGGCTGGAAATCTCGTCTGCTCGGGCGTGCGACGGTTAATTATTTGGCGAAGTATTTTTCGATCTTCAAAAGGCGTATGACACAACTTAGAAGTATGGTGTCTTACGAGACCTGGCGGATCTGGGAATCTGTGGAAGGATGCTGAACTGCTTGTTCAACTTTCTGTCAGACCGAACTTTTCAAGTTCGTTTAGGCTCAGCACCAAGGGCTACCCTACACGAATAAGCCAAACGCCATTAGACCACTAATACTGAGATTTTAAGAAAAATTCCATGCCCTAAATGGCCCTAACGAAGCACTTTGCGTCGCCAGTAGACCACCCAGATTGGCTCTCTGGAGTGACGTCTCTAAATTCCTTGATTTTTCACTAACACATATTAAAACACAAGGCACACGTTGTGAACATATACTGCAGGAATTACACACGCTACACGAAACGTACCACACTTACAAAGAATTTTATACTGATTGCTCGAAGACAGCGTATGTTGGAAGCAACGTGGTAGGAGGAATATGTAAGCAGGGTAGCAAGACTGCCAAAGTTTTTCTCCATGTACACCACTGAGTGCTATGCCTTGCGGATGGCAGTAGTACGGGATATTACAAGCTCACAGCATAAAAAAAGCAATAATTTTTACAGACCCTTTAAGTGCTCTTAGAGCCATAAATTCGAAATCCCAGTATGAGCCTAGGTAATATTTTAAACATGTTCTCACCTAGCTGACGACCACATCATACGTCCTTGGGTCCGGAGTCACATTGGGATCCCAGGTAATGAAAGGGCAGACCAACTAGCAGCAACGGCAAAAGAGCTGCGTGTTTCAAAGATCAACATACCTGTTAGGGATGGGATTCAAGCAGTGCGCCGGGGCCGTCACCTCTCATTGGCAGCATGAATGGAAATCGCGACAGAACAACAAACTTCGCCTAATTAAACCTGTCCTTGGTTAATGGAAGACATGTTTTCATCAAGAACGTTTTATTGAAGTAGTTCTGTGCCGACTTCGAATAGGCCATACACACGTCACACATAATTATCTACTGGCAGATGAAGAATCAGCAACATGCTATAAATGTCGGGAGCAACTAACAGTAGTACACATTTTAGTAGCTTGCCCACGTATGGAACCATTAAGACAAAAACATTTTCATACGTTTTATAAGTTAAACATGCCATTTCATCGAATGTTACTCATGACCCTTTAATACCCTTGGCTGATGTGATGAGTTTTTAGACTAAGCAGAATTGCTAAATAAACTTTAATTACGATAAACTATGCTACCTCTACCAGATTAGGAAAACTCGACTAATCCGACCTGTAGCACGACCTCTCCGGAGAGACCCTTGCTGGCACAAGAATTTGAAATGAGGCACTTGCCTCCCAGCCCTTTGGTATAAGAACGGGGGCAGGGCAGTAGTGCTATGTAAATGCCTTCACAGTTTTAACATAACCTCGTGCACCAACCATACACATTGACCACCCCACGCATCAGGTTCACAATTTTAGAGTATATATATTTTACGCACTTACGCAGCTAGCTCTCTTAGGCCTCTCTACAGCCACGCTACACCATTCATTATATCCCATTTGTCATCGCCCAGCACACATTTCATAGTCATGGTCATAGTGTCGTTCACTATAGGTTTTTTTCCCCCACCATGTGTCTGGCGCAGCATAACCTTAGTCGCTCTTGTGGCACAAAACCAAACTCAAGTCAATTTCAACGAAAACCGAAGGTGCGTTTCGCGTGCAGTGGCGCGACACGCACTTTAAAATTGATTTTAGATATTTTCTAGGTTATAATGCGGCTGGCGGAATGTTCTCAGAGATGCGAGGGAGCGAGCGTGCTTCTCAGTGGAGAGCGCCGGCAGGGGAGAGAGCGGTCATGGCAGTTACGCAGGAGGAGGGGACGCGGAACGAACGAACAAGGAGCGGGGGGAGAAAAATAAAGGGGATGGCGGTGGGGGACAGCAGCCCGGCGCGGGTGCGTGGTGTGAGGAGGGGGAGCGGTTGCGTGGCCGATGGAGAAGCCTTTGCCCCCTTGACATGTGCGCTTTGCCCCGGCTGCATGACATGCGCGCTCCGCTACGTACGGGCGCCCGCGTCCGCATCAAGAGTGCGTTACCGCTATTTGTCTCAGTCGGGAAAATAGTTGCTTCGTCGTAGAGCGCAGATATCGCGCGTGCAACCTCGATTACCCCGCAAGTAACAATGCTTTGAGACGCGATTGCGCTTTCGCCTTTGCCACCAACAGGCGGACTTACAAGCTTGAGAGACTTTTTCAGGATAGTTGCTGCGGCTGTTCTCCCGACCGCGAGCCGAAACTGCGTTTCACGCGTGATGCCCTCGGTTTAGCTCGCGAGTACGATCTCTTCTATGCCCGATCTCTGTGTCGCCTAGGGCAAGCTTCTCGCAGCGGCATGCCAAGTTGCAATACGCACGCTAGGCCTAACGAGCGCTAGCTGCCATGTCGGCGGCCGCGGACTACAGAAGTTGCGGTTTGGTGCCGAGTCAATGAAACATTTTGCAGTTGTTGCATTTAGAAGGGGTGACTTACATCTTTAACGAAAACGCGGGCGTGCGTGTGAAACGCTCGAGTGGTGGTTTGTGGTCGCCACCGTTTTCGACATGGCGCACACGCAGTGTGCTACCGCGGCGACTTCCCGTGACGGCGCATTTTTTCCGCGTTCGTTATGTCGGCACCGCAGGTCCGCGGACGCTAACCGTTCAACATTTCCAAATGTAAGCAGACGCAAACTTACGTCCCAGTCACATGCCTCGATAGTCAGAATTGCGCGCCTACCCGTTGGTCATGTTTTGCACACGTGCAACCTTTCAAAAATGTTGTTTAGGTTATAGTGCAGTACCGCTTATAGTGCGGATATTCGCGACTCCGGCGACTTACGTTATAAGTAGGGGTGTGCGAATATTCGAAATTTCGAATATTTTTCGAATAGTGTTTGCTATTCGATTCGATTCGCACTGAAATTTTACTATTCGAACTATTCGAACTTCCCAAAGACAAATGCAGTCAACGTCCGGTTGAAAGTGACCCCTTCAGATTTTCAATATGCTTCACCTCATTACACTCTCGTATTGCGGCAAAGCTGCCTTTCAAGCTCCGTTACGGTCGAACTTAACCAAGAGTCAACGTCTGATTGGAAGTGGTCCCTAGATTTTCAATATGCTTCACCTCCTCACACCCCCTTATTGCGGCAAAGCTGCCTTTCAAGGTCCGTTACAGTCGAACTTAGCCAAGAGACAGTCAACGTCCGTTTGGAAGTGGTTCCTAGATTTTCAATATGCTTCACCTCATCACACCCCCGTATTGCGGCAAAGCTGCCTTTCAAGCCCTTCTACGGTTGCAAATGTATTAACTCAAGAAAACGCTGGTTCCAATATGGAGATGAAAGATGTGGCAGAGTTGGGGGCTCAATTAATGCTGTTTTGGACCTGAAATTTGGGCAGGATGTCCAAAAAATCGGACGCCGAAGCTTTTTAGCATCCAAAATTTCAGATGTTCTTAAATATTGACGTCTACGAGGCGGATTTGGAACTCCGGATTTGAAGGGAGCACACCCTTGTCCGCCACATCAGTTGGGCTTCCACAGAAGTTGAAAGAGGAGGAGAGGCTGAGGAAATGACATCTTTGCCTATCACGTGCAAAGTGTTGTCGGCAACACTTTGGTTGCGCAAAATCCTGTACATAAATACAATTCGGCCTCTACATTGCCTCATTGTTGATAAGAAAACTATGAAACACCACCCCGCCAGCGCTTCATCAACCTAGCGAAAAGAAACACTTTCATGTTGCTATCTCACAAGAACATACTTAGAAATTTTCTGCAACTTTTTCTGTAATTTCACTTCGAATTATTCGAAAAATGTTTGAGAAATATTCGAAAATTATTCGAAATTATTCGATTCGATTCGCACTCAATCTTTATCATTCGAATTCGCTTTGCACCCAGAATTTTGCTATTCGCACAGCTCTAGTTATAAGCGGTCTATGCTGTAATATGCGTAACAGGAAGACACTGCTACAGAGCAGAGTGGATCACTGAACGAACAGTGGTAGCCAACAGTCTAGCTGACATTAAGAGAGAAAAGTGTACTTGGGCAGGTCATGTCATGAGAGATAACTGCTGGTCAGTTAGAGCATTGGAATGGATATTGCCACACTGCGCTCCTTTTTGTATTTCTATGTAACCGGTCCATTACACATATAGCCACTGCCTTTTTGAAAACCACGCCCGAATGTCTGGGAAGCTCTTAGATTATTTTAGAATCTTCTGATAGGCTTGAGCGCAAACGCGAAACATGTGAGTTTATTCTGGAACTAACGTGGCCACCAGCGATAAGGCTCGAATGTTCAATGCTACATGTATAAATGCCGGCGTGCTTAACTGCGCGTGAGATCACTCGACGGCCGACGCTGTGCTCGTCACTGTCAGTGTGCAGCTTGAATTGCTTGTACTTTGCCCCTTGCATCTTCCGGGCACAAGTTCAGCCAAATAAAGAGTTTGTCTTGAACACGCCGACTGCTGCCTTCGTCAACATCGCGACCATGTGACAATATCCATAGAAACGAAATGTAGCCGAGGATGGCAGGTGGGCTGATGAAGTGAAGAGATCTGCAATGGAATGATTTGGAGCTTTGGGAGAGGCCTTCATCTTGCAGAGCTCAATGATGACTTGGGTGGCAAAGCTTGTCTAAAGGTACACATCGTATTGCTGTGATCAGTTTTCTCAGGACTGTGTAACCAAGCATGGATTTTGTGACTGGAGTTCAGCAGCTGAATTGCAGGTAAAAGAAATGAAAAAAATAATAGACTCTTTGTCTTTTCTGCTGCTCACATTAAGCACTGCTGAACACTACAAAAGACAAAGAACATTGTATGCAGTTTCCTGTTATAGTAAGACCTTTGTAGTGGTGCCATTTATGGTGTAGCTAGCTAAACATTGCCTCCTCCTTTCGCAGGAGTGGAACATGGGCCAGCGGGCATCTGACACTCGGGGAGTTACCTTTGAAGACGTCGTCGTTCCTGAAGAGGTGAGCTAGATTAAAGTAGAATCTTCATAAATTCTTCATTCAACTCGACCGATAATTTGACAGCATGGCTGGGCCTGACAAAGTTATATGTATTTGAATGGTAAAAAACGCGAGTACTCAATTATGATCAAGCTTAAGTATGATCAATTAAAGATCATGCTGCATTTACTTAAATCTAACATACCCCCCAAATTTAATTTGCATCCAGTTATCTCAAGTTCAAAAAGAAAATGCACCTGACTGAGCTAAGCATATTAAACGAAACTGTGGCATGCCTCTAAGTTGATAAAAACGAACTAGACAAGGAAATTTTGCCATCACAGAATGTCAAGTTCTTTCCCCTTGCAGTTTTTTTTTTCTTCTGTGATCCGGATTTTGGCTTTAAGGGGAGACGCTGGCCGAAAAATGGCAATCTTCATTTTAAAAAAAGTTGTGTGTTTTTGACGGTTTCAGCGACATTGATCCCTCTTCTTCCACATACTGTAAAAACCCGAGCAAGTGCCCTCCCTGCGGTGAAGGATAATCCGACAAGATTTGGAGGAGGGCCCTTGCTTGGTCACGGATCAGAATTCAAGGTGGCGGTGGAAGAGCCACACGTGCTTTCAATGAAATGCTTTGTTGGATATGCATGCATTCACTCTCGTTATTCACCCTCGTCTGGTGAATAAAAACACTGAACGAAACAGTGAAAATGGTGGGAGGGGAGGGCGCTTGCTCGGGTAGGGGTGCTTGCTCGGGTAGGGGTGCTTGCTCGGGATTTTACGGTATACAGTGAACTCCCGTTAAGACGAACTCTGTTAATACGAATTCTCGCTTATGCCAAACAACACGGGACCGTTCGTTTGGTTTTCCATAGACTCGGTGCAAACAAAATTTGCTTAAGACACAGTGCGTCCTTTTCCTATTTGTGCTCCGCACCAGTGGTATCAACAAGCACAAGAATGCATATCACTGGGTTTTGCAAGTGTTTTACAAATGCGTCAAGCACAGTCTGACAACTCCCGGGTCGCAGCCTAGTCCGGTCGAAACAATTCGGCGAAAAGTGCCTCTAACATAGGTGATTGCCATGTTTTATTGGCTTCCAGACTTTCCATCAAACAGCCTGCCCCGACTTGCTTCGAACATTTGGGTCCTTAAGAAACCAGTTAGGAAAAAAGAATTTCCATCAGATGTGAAACTAGACAGAATGCGAGCTGTCAGCATGTGTTCCGGCATATAGAGAAGTTTTCATCAAGCTCGAAATGTTCTGCTTACAACTGAAACTTCATCCCAGAGTACCTGTTCGCTCGATTTATATAGCTGTATGCAATGCACGATGTATCCAACAACGTCCGGACGCCACGACGCCAGAGAACAGCTGGAACATCTATTCGACCGCTGCAGCATGCGTTGCGGAAGGCGTGCTTTCTGCCTATGGCAAGATGGCGCCGTGCGGCTTCAGCAGAGGGGCGCCTCCTTCACTCCAGCAAATTTTACTTTAAAGGAGTACTGACACGATTTTGAAGTGCAGCAAAACGGACGTTTTTGGTTTCCTTGGCATGTAGTATTAACGCTCTCCCCACACCGCATCCGGGAAACACGTATAACTATTTAAGTTTGATTTTAAAGTTTTCATCTCCCAGCATCTGCAAGGCAGCTTCACCGCATGGAGAGCCCTATGACGTTTCAAGTCAGCTCACTTGGTTTGCGAAATCTGGGTTCTGCATGCAGCCTAAATCACAGAAATCGCTGTCGGAGGTACTGGACGACAGTTCACTCGTCATGAACCACTTTCGACTGACAGCAAAGGACAGCAAGTGCATATTTCGTGGGTTGCAGTCTGCCCGTGACGTCACGGGCTGACTTGACACGTCACTATGAAGCCGCCCTCTCGAAACCAAAACCGAAACTGCTGGTTGAAAGAAGCGGTATTAAAAATATATGCAATGCATCCCCAGGCACCACGACACTCTTTTTAGGGTTCTCGACACCCGTGCTTTCATTTAGAGCAACAACCCGAAAAATTTTAAAATTCATGTCAGTACTCCTTTAACCTCCTTGGTCGATGCGGTCCAACCCATCCAACAGTCGAAGCATAAAAGAACGAAAATCCTTCCGGCAGTGACGCCAGCGACGCTGTTGCGGAAATAGACATGAGACGTTATAGCCTCGATCCAGCGTCAGTTTAGAGGAGGTGACGGCGGCACGTAAGGCCGGCACCGATTTGAGGCTATAGGAGGAAAAAGTAAACAAACAAGATGGCGACGATACACATAAAAATTCATGGTGGCCGGCTCGGCTGATGCTTGCAAAGTCCGAAATATCGGTAATGCCAATAATGGCTCACTGCCGGCAACGTTGGGCCTTGATTGGGCCTCGCATAGTCGCCGTAAAGCCATTATCGGTCCGACATTGTGTACTGCCTGGGATGGTACATATCACGAACACGTTTTTTGGTGGTTGCGGGATGCACGTTTCGTGGGGCCGTTGCATATGCTGATGAATGCTAGAAAGATGAGATGCTGTGTCGATGCCAAATGACAGCAGCATTCGAAGCCGCCCAACAGTTATGTTTGTACACTAACTCTGTCTACACTTGCACATCACTTAGACAACTACTAAAGGAGATGCTGCGTGGAGTTTTTTTACTGGTTTTTTGCTGCATTTGTGCTTTCGCTGGAGTGACATGCCTGACATTTTTTCCCTGGGGACATGCTTGACATTTTTTGCACAGCTTTTTGCCTGGGGGATCCCCAACAAGTGTGTTGGATATTAAAGTGGATTCTGATTCCGATTTTCTCTCACTTCCCTCCCTCTCTAATTATTTTTTTTTTCTTTTTCAGAATGTTGTCATGAAAGAAGGTGATGGCTTCAAGGTGGCCATGGGGACCTTTGACCGCACCAGGGCACCTGTGAGTGTTGTTGTCGCATAGCATTTTTAGGTATTCAATTAGGGGCCTACTGGACCATAGGCAGGACATCGTGCAGATACCATAGTTATTCGAATTAAAAGGGCCCTGCAACACGTTTTCAATGTAGTAGGGAAAACACATCCGATGAATAGTCAAAGCTCCTGTGAACATGTGAGCCAAATATTATAGTGCTGCTTGCACCAGTGCATCAGAAAACTTAGTTTCATTTCATACAACCAAAAATTGCTTGCTCGAATCGGCCTTGAACCATCAATCAGCCCTGAAAGCCTTCAGTCATGAGTACATTTCACCTCACGAAAGTGAATTGCTTTCAGTGATGGATCAGTGTGGTCCAGTGTAGACCAACTCCAAACTTCAGAAACAATGACACATTTGAACTCTTATAAATTTAAGGGGGGACGTGAGGATCGTCAGTAAGTTTTTTGTATCTCGACATAGAGTTCTGAAATTTGGCACACACACTGCAAATCATATTAAAGAGAAGCAGGGATGCAACAGCTGCGCCAATTGCGCCACTTCGATAAAATTCCTTATTTTTGCGCCAAGCTGAGCCAAAACCTAGAAATTTGTTGAAATTGCGCCACGCTGCGCCAAAATGCTCGACCAGTTTCAAAATTTTTTCAGTTGCGCATTCGTCATCTGTAGTGTTAGCATCGTCGTCTAATACAGACGCGCATACCCTAACCCCAGTCTCAGTTTCACTGCAAGGACGAAGCAATGAATGCGATAGCAGCAGATTTTTATACGAAGTGAGGCTGGCAGCAAACTCTTTTGTGTCCGATCTCGCGTAACTCTACAAAACGTTGGTGTAAGAGTATACGGCCGCTCCGGGGAAAGATGCTCTTTCTGCACAGTGTCTTCGCATTGAGAGTGCAACAGGTAGCAGGATATACGAGCCGCCCGTTGATGGCTGTCGAGATAGCAGCCAGCGCTCGCGACCGTGCCCTTAGAATCAAAGTTCAAAAGTTGCTGCTCGAGTGACAGCCCCCCCCACCCCTCGCGTCTTTTCATGCTTGTTCAAGACGGGCAGGGCGTTTTCTCTCTGCTTCGATGGCAGGCCTCCCGAGCGGAGTGGTGTTATCGCATGCGCCCTCCGAGCAACGGAGATGGGCTGGCTCGTTTGATATCTGCTTGAGCCGTGTTCGTCGCCTGCACTCGCGCGCTTTTACCCGCGATAGAACATATTATGCGCGGGGGGATGTTATCAATTTGGACTTTATACGGGACATGACTGTATGAACCCATCGAGAGTGTCCATATAATTATCATAATAAAAAAGGACAGTGGTTCTCAAATTTCCCGATGCTTGTTTTATTGCATGCATAACGCTTTTTAAGCCACTTTTGCCGCAGTACACTGGTGTTCTGCGGAAAAGCATACTGAGATATAGAAGGGGCTATTAGTACTAGCTGTCAGGGACACAGCACATTTTTTTCCTTAATTACTCATTCGTGCACTCGCCGTGTAATTACGAGTACTAGTATGATCGCTGACGTCTAAAAAATGATTGGCAATCATTTGGAGCTGCTGTGTATGGAGTGTCTGCGGCCTTGAGAAACAATAGACAAAAGCGTATGCCAGTTTTCTTTTTTCGCCACCCCCTACTTGCTCCTGCTTTACGAATCTCCCGAATTTCGAGGTTGCCAGGTTTGCAGGTCCACATTAGCATTTGCAGTGCCTGTCGAATTATTTGACTGGCCCTGCAAATGCTAATGTGGACTCGCACTGTGGGGTGGCTCAACACACTGCTTTTATTGAAATAGCAGTGTTCACGTGCACTGTGCACGAGTTAGCTGATGTTGAATGGTTTGTATGTATCTTTGTTTTTCTTTTCTAAAAGTAAGCCTTCTTGGGATTTGGGATTTCGTGCTAAAAAATTCAGGTTTTTTTTTTTTTCCATTACCTGCTGCAAATTTGGAATTTTGTGCTCCAAAGGCAACATTTTGCTACTCCAAAAATTGCTCCAAATCCTATTTCGGCTGTTGCACCCCTGGAGAAGTTTAAAATTTGATGAAATTACCTTCATTATTTCTTGTTTGATAAGAATTTACAAGTTCCTTGCTGGTGGAAAGCCTGGCAGAGTGATGAAGCAAGCTAGGAGGCTGGAACTACTTTGTATCTTTGCTCACATACTGTTTCTACTTAAAGACAGTGTTAGATTTTTTTTTTACAGTTCTAATAATTTTCTGCTGAACATTACATGCAAATGCATGTCTCTCAGCTAATCGTGCCATGCAGTATTTATGAGATAAGCAAAGAATGAGTCTATAAACAAAAATTTCAAGACTGTTGAAGTGCAGCACAGTCTATGGATTACAGTAAAATAAACTGCATAAAAATCGGTCCAGCTATAGTTGTGCTACGCTTCCCACAAGCGAAGTGGCAGGCACAAAAATCTCTTTTGAGAAAATGGGCAACAGAGTTTTGGTTGCAGTTGATCCTATACTAAAGTGTGCCAGGACAGTAATAATTGGTGTCCGTGCCAGGAGGCAATCTTTTGGGCCTCTACTTCTTAACTTGGAACAGTTTAGGAAGCTTATTAGCCTCTATCATTTACCGCAGGCGCTTTTGTGCAGCGCCCTGGAACGCAAGTGCACCAGGCTGCATGTAAACATTGGGCATGTCGGACTGTATCGCTACTTTTGCAACCACGGAGCGGGTTGTCAGGCGACCTAAATAGTGGTGTATTAGTTTGATGAAGCGTTGCGATCACCCCTGTCAACTACTAACGCCTAAAGATTAATTTTCTTGCAGGATAAACTGCACCCACGCCACAGAGCCGACGCCTTCTTGGCAGTCCGAAGCTGACGACGAAGTCGCACTGAACTATACCACAGATGCATTTTCCCACATTATTAACATTTCTCAGTGAAAAGCTTCCATTAGTGGGGACATTAGGCACCCATATTATTGAAACAGGACCAAGAACGCGTGCCCACGAAGCTAAGGTCTCAGCGGAGGGGATGCGGGAGCAAGCGTCGGCAGATCGCCTCCGAAGTAAAGCTGATAAAGCAGCACTTGCTCGTCATCTGATAAGTAGTAAGCACTTTGATGATGATGCACTATGGTTTACATCGGCTGTCGCTTAATTATAATCCCGACAGCATGACGTGCTGACAACCCAAATGGTACGCCACAATCTAATCACCAGCTCACCAGATCTATGCGATACCGTCCCCACTTTTCCTCCGTACGAAACCAAAGAGCATTCACTTTGCCTCCCGTGCACACGTCACCTTTCGAACAGCGGCTTTTTGCGTGCTTACGGCCACGGAGTCATAAATGCAGCAGCAGCGGAGATTTGTCGCGAAAGAAGGCCTAGCAGACGAGCACTCCGCTGGTAAACACAGCAGCCATTGCTGTGGCAACAGCCTGTCACTGATTCCCGTTAATCGGGTTGGCAATCGCCGGGCGGATTCTAAGGGCTGGCGTCACGGCCCTTCGAAAACGCACCACGAAAGCGCGGACAATTTAGAGTTGGTCCTTTGGTGCGCCAGCGAACGCCGGTTGTGGTCCAAAGACCAAGTCAGAGCCAAGAGTCGACAACACAAACGAAAGCGAAATATATTCTCAGTTAAGGCAATACAAATAATACAAACACATGCACACTCGGCTGGTACCAGTTACAACTTCACGGTATAACTCAGATAGTGTTTACACAACGGGAGCTAAACAAACAGATCACACGCTACGAATGCAATCGCATGCATTACAACTATTCAATGACTGTTAAAGTCCTGAATATTCAATGGCGTATCCAGTGCGCAATACTTGGACGGTAATCGAATGCTTCTCTTCAAGGAAACACTCACGCCAGCTCCAGCGTTGATCGTCGTAGCTCAACTGTCGTCGTGACTTGTCACGGCTCACACGGTGTCGTCATCGGATTCTTCCAGATCGACGATCGACTGACCGCACACCATCATAAACACGTCTTCTTTTGCTAACGGAGCCACACTTAGCATAACTTCACCATCACCGGGCCGACTGACTCACTCCTGCACTGGCTGTCCCGACTCTTCACTGACTTCTCGACCCCTGTCTGGTCGTCGTCGCACGCTTTTATCCCTTCTCCCCCGGTTTCTAGAAGTGTCGGGAGAGTTCTTCGGCGTGCAGAACAGCTGAGGCTAGAGAAGGGGCGAGAGCTTTCTCGTAGGTTCGAATCGCGGCGGCATCGCTCGGGGATGCGTCCCCCCTTCCTTCTAGAAACATCCAGGTTTTGCCGGGCGTTTGATCACGTTGTCTGCGTCTGGCTCCAGTGGGTGAGGAGAATGCGGTGCGCCGGCGTCTTTTGATGCTTGTTTTTTCGTCTTTCGCGCTTCTTGGGCGCGCGGCTCGCGCCGTTCTGTCTCGCAGCTGCTTGAAAGCGGCCGCGCGCGCGCTTTATAACATGCTCGTTTGTGACACAGCCAATAGAAGAGTGCCTTTCAACGGTGTCGCGCGCTGTGCCAGTAGGAGTGCCGTGTACATCGCAAGGTTGGTGAGAATGCCCTCTGACTTTTTGCTGTTTGTGCTTTTTCTATGCAGTGATTGTAAGCGAGAAGGGTGGGAACGGAAAGCCGTTTGAGCTTTGAAACGATGCCAAGATGGCGGCGCTCAGTGGCGGGAGCGATGAGATACGATGCCGTGAATTGCGTCGTTTTAGCGCGATTTTGGGCTTCTTTTTCACCGACCGCGCTTACAAAATTATTTTTTTCGGGCACTAAGCATGCGTTTTCAGCGTAATAATTTAGATACTGCGTAAATAAGAGACTGCAGATGCCTAAACGAGTGTTTTCCAAAAATTTACCTTTTTTGACTATTTTCACTATTTGATCTCCACGTCCCCCCTTAATATCAAAAATGTAAGCCAACAATATTGTTCAGTACACGCTGCATTTCGCACTACGCTTCACTGCACATTCAGGGCTGTGCTGCAATAACGTTCATCATTATAAAGTGCAAATACAGTCGCCAACCGTTTATTCGGACTCGGTGGAAACTGCCGAAAGTCCGAATAATCGGGAGTCCGAAAAAAAGGATTCACCAGAAAAAAAGCACATTTATTGGCCCAGTGGCCGGAAAAAACTTGTCAGTGCATGTCTGTACACGTGCACGCTTACGTGCGACCGAGTCTGCCTGTATTTCAGCTAATGTTTGGCCACTCCTGTAGGTCAGCAATAGCACTGTAACGGCCTACTCTAAATCCGCATTTGATGGCTGTGGTGTGGGAGGCGCGCCATCATGGCAGGCACTGTCCACATGCGCTGGTTCGAGTAGCTAACGGATCATCTCATCGCCAGCTAGGCGAAAACTCCCGAGCTACTTCGGATTGAGGTTGGCCGCCTTCCATCCGGTGAATAATCGCTGCTTTTTTTGCCATTGTCAGGGCCTTAGAGTTGCCACATTTGTTTAGTTCCGACGGTGCACATGGAACAAGTGGCGTTGAAGCCATTTCAGTAGATCAGGCCTTGCACGCCAAGAAAGGAAACAAGGGACCGAGACATGAAGCGCGGGATGCAGATCAGGCCTAGCCACAGAAACGCCTGACAGCGCAAACCCTCAGACGTCAAAAGGGAACGACGTTGGGCTAGCTGGTGTTGCAGCGCTCATGTTGTCATTCTCTCTTCCAACTTGGGATCCGCGCCGTACTCGTACGCGCTGTCATTCACCTCAAATGCCGCACTTAGCTGACTCCGAGCTTGGCTTGGCTTGGCCTGCTGTTTGGCCGTGGTAGCCCTTCAGTGGATACTTAACTGGCTAATGCCAAAAGCCGTTATGTGTAGCCAACAAAATAGCCTTCGAGATCGACAATTGTAATTTCTGCATGGATTTTGACACTGGCACGATCTTCAGCTGTAGCCGCTTCAACATTTCAGTGCTGGAGACCTAGCAAAAAGTATTTTAAACATCACTGACAGCTTGTCATGGCGTCCGTCATGTTCAACATCGCACTCGATCAGCTGGTCGGAGTCTGAAAAATCGCACGGCGCACTGTGGGCCGTCCGAATTTTCGTTCGTGAGTTTACATTACTTCAATGGGATGAGTGGCGGTACAGCGAAGGTGTCCGAATAAACGAGCATGTCGGAATTTTCAGTGTAAATGGTCGGCGACTGTAAATCCCTTGCTTCATATTTGGTGTGTAAACCTCGCTCATTTATTTGAAATGGCATGCACTTCCCCTCAAATTCATTGCCTTGTTTGGCACTGAATTTGAGGCACACAATATTGCTTTACTTTTGAATGGGATTTCCAAGGCATATTTTTCTATATGGGCAATATACCCATGTATGTCTTAGTTTGATTGCGTTCAATGCTATGTGTGGAAGTAAAGAAACACCACAGAGAGCAGCACCAGTGCTCAACGGTGGTTTCTGTCTTCTTGTGAAGCGTGTCACAGTGCAATGAGGCGATGTCTTTACGGATAAGCACCGTAAATGCACGGAGGCGTGATCCCCGCCAGTACAGCTTAATCGCTGACAACCTTTCTATAAGCATCTTCAGCTAACTGCTCAGTAGTGTATGTGGTCCAAACACGCCGCACCACCGTTCATGCTGCCTCTTTGTGCGAGACTGCTAAGTGCGCTGCACAGTCGCGTTGCCTTCACGAATGTAAGCAGCTCGCCATCGCCGTGCCCTTGTGCAGCCAGGAACAGAGTAGGCATCACGAATGCTTTCATGACAAATGCGTACGTATGGTACAGCAAGCGCCGCGGCAGTGACAGTCTGTTTAGTTGGCAATGACCTGCACACAACTAGGAACGATCGGCTTCACGCGGCAGCAAATGCTGCATATCGGCGGATGAGTTGTCTGCTCTTTTGCCACAGTCTTTGTGTTCCGCGTCATCGTTTCCAACCACTTCACGTGAGAGAGCCAAAATCTATTGTGCGCTTTGCTGTATCGGTGGTGCTCATCATGAGACACAAATTTGCAATTGGTGGTTGGCACGTAGTTAAGCGGGGTTCGCGTCAGGTACCGAATGTATTCACGAGAGCCTGGACGCGCACCGAAATTCCTGATAAGTGTGCTGGGAGGCAGTAAAGCTATTTCGGATGGGCTGTGTCCTGGTGACTTGACCACTTGATCGGAATAAAAAAAACATGAATTTGTTTTTTGGACAGCCTGATTTTTGGGACGATTTCGCCGTCCCTAGGGAGCCTGAAAAATCGGACGTTGACTGTAGTTATCTTCCTCAAGTTCGAGTACTTCGAATGGTCATCCGGTGCGAATCGAATCGAATAGCAAACACTATTCGAAAAACATTCATAAGTTGGAATATTCGTACACCCCTACAATGGCATCGAATGTTTTCGTTAATACTTCATTTTAAGATTAGTGGCATAGTCTGCATAAAAACTTAGGTTATATTTGATACCAGCACATGAAAATACCTAATACAACATTTTGCCTCAAAAAAACTGCCCCCCCACCTCCCCTTCCATAAGTCACATTTGACACGGAACACCGGTGTGAAGCAGAAAAGCGTACTAAGATTGGAAAAGAGATATTGGCTCTCGCAGGACACAACACATTATGTTCCCTAAAGAGGTATTAACACGTGGGAGAAATCCCGCGGAAGACGCGTAGATCGCGGATCACGTGATGGTTTCACGAGTGGGCGCGGGGAGACGGGGACCTTTTGGCAGAGAGGACAAACGATCCCCGCACGGTGAAGGAGACAGCGGATTTTCGGGCTAGTTTTGGCCACATATTCACAGTTGCTCCTGCTATGGTGGCTAGACTACTCCTACTGCGGCAACCATTTTGCAATCGCTTCGTGTTTGTGTTGGTCGCGGCCGCGGTGGTAGTGATAGCAAAACTTAGCGACGATGCCTTTTTTTTTTAATCATCTAAGAACAAGTGTGCTTGTGGGACAACATGTCTGATGCCTGCTAAATTTGAATGCTGTGTGAGAAGTGATTTTCAATCATATGACTGAGCGCTACCACCACTAGGCCCACATACCGCTCGCCGCTCTTGGGCAGTAACTAGTTACTAGTAGGGGTGTGCGAATATTTGAAATTTCGAATATTTTTCGAATAGTGTTTGCTATTCGATTTGATTCGCACTGGAATTTCACTGTTCGAACTATTCAAACTTCCCAAAAACAAATACAGTCACCGTCCGATTGAAAGTCACCCCTTCAGATTTTTAATGTGCTTCACCTCATTACACCCCAGTATTGCGGCAAAGCTGCCTTTCAAGCCCCGTTATCTTCGAACTTAGCCAAGACAGTCGTTAGATTGGCAGTGGTCCCTAGATTTTTCAATATGCTTCACCTCATCACACCCCCGTATTGCGGCAAAGCTGCCTTTCAAGCTCTGCTACGGTCGCAAATGTACTAACTGAAGAAAACGCTGTTTCCAACATGGAGATCAAAGATGTGGCAGAGGTGGGGGCTCAATTAATGCTGTTTTGGACCAGAAATTTGGGCAGGAAGTCTGAAAATTCGGAAGCCAAAGCTTTTTTAGCATCCAAAATTTCAGATGGTTTTTATATATCGACGTCTACGAGGCAGATTTGGAACTCCGGACTTGAAGGGAGCACACCCTTGTCCGCCACATCAATTGGGCTTCCACAGATGTTGAAAGAGGTGGAGAGGCTGAGGAAATGGCATCTTTGCCCATCACGTGTAAAGTGTTGTTGGCAACACTTTGGTTGCACCAAATCATGTACATAAATAGAATTCGGCCTCTACATTGCCTCATTCTTGATAAGACAGCTATGAAACACCACCCCACCAGTCCTTCATCAACCTAGCGAAAAGAAACACTTTCATGTTGCTATCTCATAAGAATATGCTTAGGAATCCTCTCTAACTTTTTTTTTCTGCAATTTCGCTTCGAAGTATTCAAAAAATATACTAGAAATATTCGAAAAATATTCGATTCTATTCGCACCCAAAATTTTGCTATTCACACAGCTCTAGTTACTGGTAATGCGTTACCGGTAACTAGTTACTTTTAAGTTCAAGGAACTTGTAAGTGTAATACTGTTACTATTTTACACAATAACTGTAACAGGAAATACCATTACAGTGACTTCCTTTTTATAAAAAACGATCCAACAGCAACACTCGTTAAAGGCCGATGTACAGTTCACACTTTCCACTTTTTTCACTTTTTTCTTTCTCATATTCATTCCATCTTTCACCTTTCCGCAACATGGCTACCCTAGTAGTTTAGGAGTGGAGGTCGCTAAGAGGATTATCTTCCTTGCAGAAGACCGAGGTCGGAGGTCGGGGCAGATTTCTTAAAGCTTTTCCTTTGTCTAGTGGAAACAAGAAAAAAAAACTGGCAGTGAGACCTCCGCTGAGGAGGGAGCTGGACTACCCTTGTAAAGGAAGACCACCGAGAACAGGGACCACCGAGAAAGGAAGGCCACTGAGAACGGGGTGCCCATAATGACATGGGAAAGAAAGGAAGCCTATTGGAGACAGAAACAGTCTGCTTCACCTATGCCACCTGTTAGGACGTTGGGACCCCGGTTTCTCGCTCTTACAAGAGGGGCATTTGGTGCTTCCAGGTGGTAGCATGCCAGTCGGTATCCCATTCCAAGGGCCCGACGAGGATGACCGGGCAGGTACGAGACGAGGTGTACACGTAAAACTTCATTTATTTTACGACTATATAGAGTCAGGGGAAGAAAAAGGTATGTACAAAATAGACGTAATGTCGAAAGAGGTTATGAACACAGCAACAATGACGACAACAACAACGTTCTTCGGCACTTCGCTGCTCCTTACATAATGCCATGCTCGCTCCTTTTTGTATTTCTATGTAACTGGTCCGTTACACCTAGAACCACTGCCTTTCGCAAACCGCACCCAATTGTCTGGGAACCTTCCAGATTATTTTGAAATTGTCTGATAGATTGAGCGTGCAAATGCAAACAGTTGGGTTCATTCTGGAACTAGCACGGCCGCCAGCGATAAGACTGGAATGTTCGATGCCGTATGTATTAATACCGACGCACTTAACTGCAGATCAGATTACTCGACGGCCCACGACTGTTCACGCCGCGATCGGTTTACAGTGTGAATCGCTTGCACGTTATGTTTTCATTTTCCGGGCACAGGTCTGTTACACGTGTGTATAACCACTGCCTTTCACAAACCCTGCCCGAATGTCTTGGAACCTTCCAGATTATTTTGAAATTGTCTGATAGGCTTGAGCGCACAAACGCGAACAGTTGAGTTTATTCTGGAACTAGCGTGGCCACCAGAAATAAGACTGGGATGTTCAATGCTGCATGTATAAATACCGAGACACCTAACCGCCATTTAGATTACTCGACGGCCGACGACTGTTCAGGCTGCTGTCAGTTTAAAGTGGGAATCGCTTGCACGTTGTCTTTTCATTTTCCGGGCACAGGTTCGCCCAAATAAAAAGTTTATTCCTGAAAACACAGACTGCTGCCTTCGTCAACGTCACGACCATGTGACAGTAGTGTCACCGCACAAAGAATCTGCACTGTTCACTCAGGATTCGTGGACCAGAGTCCTGTGAATTGCCCCCACTTTGGCGGCCATTGACTTTGTTTTCATTGGTGCGACCAGTTTGACGGCCGATGACCCTGTCGGTGATCGTTGAACACAGGTGCCTGCACCGTCCCACTCGTCCGCTTTTGGAGGGCTGCCCTTTTGTCTCCAAGTGATGGGGAGACATAAGCTGCTCCTTGTCTGCTCCTCACTGGAATCTCGCCTTGGCAATAAATAGTCTGGCTTGCAGTCGCCGACCAGTGGAACTTCCTTGTGCTCATGATCGATGGTGGGTTAGCTCCTCCGGTGTCTGGCTTTTCAGCAAAAAGTCAAGTCATAACAGCTACCAGTAGAATGTTGATGGTACCTTATACCCCTGTCACACGGGCACCCGTGAACTCCGTTTAACTCCCTCGTCTTTTCCTCGAGGGAGATGGGGTTCATGTCACACGGTCACCATTTCGCTGAGGAAGTTAAATGGAGCTTTTGGTTGGGGGAGTTCGGTAATGGCCATTGCGGCTCGATGGAGTACTCTCGTTCCCAGCCAGCTACTGCTACGCTGAAAACCGCACTAGCAAAATCGTCCTAATTAGCTAAATTATAATTTTAAAAACTATGCTCTTTTTTTGCGTAGCATTTCACGCCCCGTAGTGTAAGTTTTAGTTGTATTTTTTCGGACATCAGCGCTTGTACTCTCCACACCAACGCCTCGCCAAGCCGCCGCTGTGAAGCAGCTGTGAAGCATCGCGCCATATTTGTTTCTGCACGTGTGAGGTGCACACACAAGCACTGTGACAGCAATGGTGATTCCGAGCACTTCATCAACACACAAAAACACGTTTTTGTTGCTTTAAAGGCGACTGCACAGGCAAAAAATTGGACGTTTCGACGAGCGCAGCAGCGCTGTTTCTGCCCCATGCGGCAACCGTCGAAAGCTTGCAGCGAGCCGTGTAGCACGGCCACAACTCCATTCTCGTAATGCTCCATCAGGGAGTTAAATGCCGAACGGAGTGAAATGGAGTTCAGTGGTGGCCGTGTGACAGAGGTATTAGTCTATCCGGTGTCCGGCCTTTCAGCGATGAGTCAAGTCGTAACACGGCTCACTCCTTCACCTGGGTAAAAAACATCTGGATTAGAAACGTTTAGGTAGTTTAGGCGTGCATGCGAGTTGTCACACACGGTGGCATAGAAATGAGAGGTATAGGGGTGCCTGCAGAGCGGCTCTTGCTGGCGACCGTGTTGTCTCGCTGTGGTTCACCGTCTGACACTCATTGTCGCCTTCGTGAAAGCGAGATCGATGGAGCGCCTTTGTTTTGCGGGCATGTCGCCCTCCGAAAGGCTCTCGGGGAAGTTCTCGGATGCCAACTTGGAGGAACAACTCGTCCTAACTTACAATGAGTTTTGTAAATAAATCTCCGGACACAAAGGGTGCATCAACGAAAAAAAGTTGATGCAACAAAATGAGGCTTACATGACTATTGCTGGTGTTGCGGTTGAGCGTGTCCCCTTTTAGGTTCCCTTCGTTCAGGGTTTTACCACGTGCAATTTTGACTACCCGCATGCTTTCATACGTTTCTAATAAATAAACTGTGCCGTCTGGTTTGTGATCTATTAGTTTTTTACAGATGAAGAATTCATGACATGGGGGGGTGGAGCTGGAGCCAATGTCCCGACAAGCAGACTTGTCTTCTTCATGGCTGCAACTTGAAGACAAGGCCGCTTGTTGAAACGTTGGCTCCAGCAACACCCCATGTTCATGAATTTTCTATCCCTTCAAGCTTCCACCTTCCCCTGAACTTCTGCTTTTTTTTAGTTTTATGCAGTAACGGAAAAGTGACGACGCTATTTTTTTCACAGTAGCTGTAACAGTCACTTTCTTGCCTTAGGTAACTGTAACTGTAACACTGTTACTTTATGCTAGTAACGTGCTATGACTGCCAGTTGCTGATATTAACTTTTGGCTTTTTTTTTTTTTTTTTTTTCAAATGTGATTTTCATAAGCATTTTGATGTTGCCTGTTTTTTTGAGCCCGTTTAACCTGACGTAGCCCATTTGAACGGCAGAGCTGTTTAAGCCAAGCATTGGTCCATGGCGGGTGAACAGAAATGATCATCATCATGAACCGGCACGTGCGCTCTTCATCATCTTGTTCCTTTTCCGTCATCTTCTGCTTCGCTCCCCGGACACGTGCGCCAGTTTGTCCGGCGTGGCATGCAATAACCCTGATGGGTGAGAGAATGAGTACAGAGAGAGGGAAAGAAAGAAAGAAAGAGAAATTCTTGGCGAAAAAATTTTTGACAAGGCAGAATTCAAACCCGTGTACCCATGACCTAAAGGCGAGCATCCTAACCACTCGGCTATCCGGGCACGCTACCAGAGCATAACATAGCATTGTATAATATAGTATACCAAGGGGGTAGGAAAGGTAGGTGAGGGTGAGGAGGAGGGGAGAGAGTAAAGCATAGAAAGAAAGAGAATTGTGGAGAAAAAACATGGCTGATCCCTCGGTCACAGGAATGGTATAACACGAAAGTGAAACGTGTCTTCACAGAGGTAGTTGAGCATTTATTGTACATAGTTTTGCCGCAACGGCGAAGCAATGAATGCGATAGCTACAAATTGGAATGTTACGTGAAGAACGGCGAGCAGCTTGAAACTTGTATCGTGCTGCTCAAGCACAAGTGACACACGAAAAAAACACACACAGGACGAACGCGAACTAACAACTGTCACAGTTGTTACTTTGTGTTTGAGCAGCGCGCTCCTTTAGCAAACGCGGCCGCTGCAGCGAGCGAAGTGACCTTCGTGCATTTTGTAACTTCAGGTAAACTTGGGGTGAAAGCACAAGACGTACAAACCGCCCCCATCACGAGATAAGTGCGCACGCACGGGCGACCACGCCCTGTAGGGCAAAGTGTTACGATACGCGCGCGTATCGCAACAAGCGGGGCGACTACCTTTAAAGCATGCCCTTCACGCCATCTCGCTGGTGATAACAAAAACAAGTGCCTCCAAGCTCTGTGTACCGCCAGCGGTAAATGATGTATATGAATAGCTCACTGTTAGTATGCTGAAGAACGTAGGCTTTGTGGCCGAGTCGTTTTGCGCCGCACGCAGCGGATCAAGAGCTCATAGGTTCGATTCCCGGCGATGGAGCTTTTTCTTCTAGTTTTTCTTTGTCATCTATTAGTGCATATTTTACAACGTCATATCCGTGACGGAAATACGTCGGTGAACTCTTGGTGGACCCCGACATAGAACACTTTCGTGTTAAAGAAGGGAAGAAAAAACAGGAGGAGGAAGACAGAAACGGAGAGAAAGATAGAAAGAAAGGGAAGAAAGAGAAAGATAGATAGAGCGAGAAATATATAGAGTGAGAAAGAACGAAGTAGAAATAAACAGACAAAAATGGCAAAAAAAATACAGAAGAGAGAAAAAGAAAGAAGACTGCCCAGCTCTGCACTTCCTTCTGGCTTGGCACCACTAGTGCAAAGTTGCTTAAACTTTTTTTTTACTGAAATAACGACTTAACGAAAAAAAAAGCATAATGCATGTTTGTAGTGTAATGATGATGAAAAGCAATAAACAATATGTTCGAACTAATTTTTTAGATGTTTGATGGAGCATCACTTGTTCGCACAGACTACGTAGTTCTCATATAGGAGGCTCTGCCTCATGATAAGCAATTTCAGCGCTATGACGAGGAAAAATTTTGAAGCGATAATGAGCAAAATTATCTGCATTCAACAGAAACTTTGTGCCTACCTTAGTGTCGACTTAGGTAAGCTATAAGATGTCCCCGCATTATGCATGTGCTTCAAAAAAATTTTTTAAACAGGCCGCCGGAAGTGTGATGGATGCCTCTATTTGCTCTATACCAGGGGTCTCAAAAATGCAGCCTGCAGACCTTTTCGTAGCGGCCCGCGGCTTCACACGGAACAAAGTTTACTTTGCTAAGTAACTAGTACTCGCATTATTTTCTCACCTATTGCAACTAATAGCGCTTTGTACAGGTAAGCTACAGAGACTAGACTGGTCTCAAGCATTTTTTTTTTTTTTTTTTTTTCGTGAGGCACCACTATGAGTTGAAACATCACCGTGGAATGAAAACTCTATATTTCAGAATCGCCGTCAAGATTTTAGTCACTGTGGAAATTAGCATCAATATGTTTTTTACGAACCTCACTTCAGATCCGCTCAAAAATGACCCAAATATGGGATATTGGAAAGGCATTATTTCAAATGGCAACATTAGGTGACATTTTATGCAAACTCTCTCTCCCCCCTGCTTCCTTCATCTGTACTGACCCGGCCCTTGTAGGACTAAATTTTGTGACTACGGCCCGCTAGCTGAGGTGAGCTGGAGACTGCTGCTCTATACGTTCGCAGAACGAGAGTTTCATTTTTTCAGCTGCATTGATAACTGATTCTGCATGGTGAAGACGGCAGCGATTTATACAGTTTCGTTGCACTTCAAAATTTTGATAAAACACTCACAAATCACTGTCAAGCATCCAGGGGCCACATCTTACGTTCTCGTAAAAAAGAAAAAAAACTAACAACTGCACTTCTTCTTGAACACAAAGCTGACTGACATTGAAAGGTACTTTAAATTCCTATTGACTACATGACCAAAGCCTCACTAATTTGAACCATAGTTGACTGATCTGAAAGGCTGTGTGCAATCTCTTCAGCAGAGAAAAAAAAACACCGTGAACGACCTCGCAAAAAATGGCACTTTTGTTCAGTCCGGATTTGCAACAACAAAAGCATGTGAAGAACTGCTGGCGACTTAACCAAAGGGCACAGCAGTGTCAAAAGGCAGCAGCGCACGTCCCAAAAGCCTCATTCCATGTTTAGCCGTCCCTCCCAGGCCCGCATTGTACTTTCACTGTCAGCAACTGGGGAAACGTGGTGGTAGAAGCTACCAGAGTAGCCTGGTAACACTGACCTCCCCCTCCATTTGCCTCGTCCGTGTGAGCGGGGGACTTCAGTGGGGAATTCTCCCCGACAGCCTACATCACTAGGCTCCACCTCTATCCCCTGCGGATTTCTCCCCCGTGTGAATACCCCGTTATGCGTCTAAAATGTTTACTGCAATCATTCAGGTATGTCTATGACTTTGCTGCAGCTCTGAGAAATGTTAAATAATAACGTACACCAGTTTTCTTTTTTCATGTCGCCCCTTGCCCCCGCTTTACGAAACTCCAAGGTCACCTGATTGGCAGGTATGCATATGACAGGTGCTGCAGTTATTCAATGTGGACGTCGTCATTGTTTGTAGTATCAGTTGGAGCCCGGTTCAGTATGTTGCTTTTGTTGAAGTAGCAGCGCTCACGTGCACGAGTTAGCGTGTCGTATGTATATAGTAAAATTTTTTAATACATGTACCATTTTTAATTGTATTAATGGCTAAAATGTAGTTGAGACAAGTGTGTTTACTGACCGCCTGAGCCGTAAGGATTAACTGTGCTGTGCACCTCAACTCGCAGCGAGGCCAACCACACACACATGTGCTGCAAAGTGCCTTCCGCCTTTTCGCGACATGCAGACTGGTATACTAATGATTTTGACTTCAGTGTCAGCATGGTGGCCTCTTTATTGGTGAGCATGGGGAAGCATGAAGGCGTGATGTGGTGGGCACCAGTGAGTGCGCCAATGCAACTTATTACCGACAACCCTATCACAATGAGCATCTTCAGCTATCTGCTCAGTTGTGCATATCTCATGGTGCTGTTGGTGATGCCGTAAAAGTATTGACATATTTAATGGGCGATAAATGTGACATTCACTGCCACCTCCATATGCATGACCCCCAAGTGCACCGCATTTACCGGGAGTGCACGTCGCTAGCAGCAGGAAAAGCAGCTTGCCATCGCTGCATTGACCCAAGATCCTCTAACCAATAGGATCAACCTGCTTCTCAGTTTGATATAAGTTCACCAAACCTTGCAGGTTTCTGCATAATTCATTGGTCACTTTTGTTCGGCCTTTTTGCTAAAGCTAAAGTATGATTGCATGAATGGTTTGTACATATTCTTGTTTTCCGTTGCAAAGGTAATGTTTATTCGTTATACGGCTCTAAACTTGGTACGTGGTACTCCAAAATGGAGGGTTTTTTTTTTTTTTTTTCCCCATAACCTGCTATAAATTTGGATTTTGCTGCTTCAAAAGCAACATTTTATGCTTCAAAAATTTCACCGAGTCCTATTTCAGCTGTTGCACCCCTGTATGGTTAATTTCACATCGGTTTTCATTGGTTTGCCTTCTCCTCGTGTTTTTTTATCTCTTGGCTCATATTGTAAAGCATTCATGCTGTAACCCCCTTCACTTCTGGTGCACTGGTTCTTTTGTTTCCTCTCTTTTTGTTGAGCAAGTGGTGCACGTTCATTTGACTGTTGTCAATGTTTTCTTATAAATTAGTACTTCAAAAAGTAAAGCAGGAAATCACCAAGTACAAGTAACTGCAGTAAAGCTGCCTCTGGTGTTTTGGAAACATTGCTATGTAGAGTAGGATCTCGGTTATACAAACCTCAAGGGGGAGGGAAAATATTCGTATCACCCGAAATTTCGTACCATCAAAAAACTAGCAAAGTCTATTTTCAAACCACGACATACGCACAAAATATTTATTTCTGTCGAAAGAACTCGCACATGTCTTTCTGGGATGCACACGAACAGACCAATAAGAGATCGTGCTGCTGGCTGCCGCGAACACGCGCATTGAGGCTTCGTGTGACGCCAACTAAAAGCTAAGTGCCAAAGTCTGCTCCACCATGGTCATAAGCGAACGGCAGGAATGCCGAAACGCTTCGGCCATCTTGCAACTTTATTGCCTTCATAATCTACCACACGTTTGCCACATGCCTTCGGAACTGCGTAGTCGCTATTGCTGATCACATTGATAGCGATCACGATTTCGTGTGCGGTGGTTGTGGCAAACAGTAGTTCCGTTTTCGTAATGTCGTTCTGCTATAGCGCAGCTCAGTTTGAGCATGAAGGAAAGAGACCATACCAAAGAAGTAAATGACAGGCCACAGGATGAGCGCTAATGATTGCCACATTGATTTAGTGCTAATCTTGTTGCCTGTCATTTTCTTCTTTGCTATTGTCTCTTTCCTTCATGCTCAAACTGAGCTGCGCTATAGCAAAACAGCATTATAATGCACCAACTTGCCCAATCCGCAGTACTTGTCCATTCCGTTTTCAGTTCGCGTGCACTGGCCGAACGTGTGCCTTCAAAACTATGTCGTCGCTATCTATGATCGTGTCTGCAGTGGTTGCAGAAAGCAGCATCGCTTTGGCTCGGTGAGCACTGGATACGCGTGCACTATCAGGGTTCTGTGTTTTGTTGTCGCCATACATGATCGTGTTGACAGCAACCGCGGTTTCTTGTGTTGCTGTTGCTGCAAACGGTAGTTCCATTCTCAATCCATGTGCGCGAGTCGGGCATGCACCTTCAGAACTACGTCGTTGCTGTCTATGATTGCATCTTTTGTGGTTTTATCGCACCGCTGTTGTGGCAAGCAGCATCGCTTTGACTCGGTGAGCTTTCGATGCGCATGTATTTTCGGTGTTTCGTCGTCGCCATACACGATCGCGTCGATAGTGACCGCAGTTTTGTCCGCAGCGGTTGTGGCAAATAACTACAGTTCTGACTGTGTGCATGGTGGTCGCACGTGTACTTCTGAAGATTCTGGAGCACACTGCTTTCAGCCGTTGCTCGATGGTTTCGGTACCAAAGTTCACATGACTCGTCACAACGAGGAAAAGTGTTTTGAACATCCGAATTTTGGCCCATTGGACGCAGTGGAATTTGGCAGGGGATTTTGCGAATTCGTATTATACCGAATGATGATGATGATATCTGGGGTTTAACGTCCAAAAACCACGATTTGATTATAAGGGACGTCGTAGTGGAGGGTTCCGAAAATTTTGAACACCTGGGGTTCTTTAATGTGGACCAAAATCTAAGTACACAAGCCTCAAACATTGTCACGTCCATCAAAAATGCAGCCGCCGCAGCCCGCATTTGATCTCACGACCTTTAGGTAAGCAGTCAAGGGTCATAACCACTATACCATCATGGCGGGGTGTATCAGACCGAAATTCGTATCAGCCTGGTTCATATCACAGAGATTCTACTATAGTAAGGAAGTGCTGCATTGGTTGCTACTCTGCACCATTGAAAGAAACTTTGACAGTGTGTTCAATTTCCTTGAATATCCTTCATCTTTTTTTTCTAAAACCTGTATGAGCCCTGCGGTGTTCAGTCGATGCTTGCATGAAAAAGGTAAAAGTGCAGGAGTCTGAACATACCATGAAGGTAAATGTTAATTGAGAGTGGCTTCAAACATTTGGCACAAGAAATGGTGACAGAGTGAGTTCCTACTTAATGCATCTTGTAAGAGTCTTTGGTAACACTACAGGAATTGAGGTAACACTACAGGAGTGAGGTGTGAAAGGGAGCATTAGTTCTGCATGAAGACAACTTTTTTTTTTGTGGGATTGGAATGGTATTCGCGGCCCCTTTTCAGAAGTTTCTTTGGGTAAGTGAAGAGATGGCTTGTGTTTAAGTCACTTGCATTGGACCAATTTTTATTCGCAGGTTGCAGCTGGTGCCACAGGTGTCGCCCAGAGGTGCCTCGACGAAGCGACCAAGTACAGTTTGGAGCGCAAGACTTTCGGTCAGCCTATCTGCATGGTCAGTTGAAGCAACAGTTGTTGCCCTGAGACATATTCATGCTTAGTATAGCATTCTGTTAACCCTTTCAGTCCCAAATTAATTATTTTAAATGTAAGCAACCGGTTCTTAAACTTTGAGATGTGCATGATCGTGGTAACCCAAAAAATGAAATTTTTGCTCACACTTTTTAATGAAGAATAATGTCCAAATTAATTTAATTGATAATTTTTATTTAATAATATTTCCATAATTTTCACTTCATCTATACTTAAACAGTTATTTAGATAGGATAGCATAATGCTGTGGTGGTCCAACTGCACCAAAGTTCACTAGTCGACCTGTTTACACAGCATCAGACTGTTTACGGCCCAAAATATTCTTAGTCGCAACAAACACCACTGGAGCTTTTCCATAATGCCGCCATGCCCTCCACTCGTTCCAGTCCAGCGAAGCGCTTTTTGTCGCTATGTTCCGCCTAACCAAAGTCTGCGCCGCCACGTGTGTTTCCATTGTTGAAAGTTTAGCGTGCCGTTGATAGTCTCTCTTATTTGATAGGGAACTGGCGATAACACTTCAAAAAGTGTTTTTTTCTTCGTTCGCAAGCCACCATGGCCAAGCGACGAGTTCCTACTTAATGCAAACACTGAGTTCCTACAGCTATCGGCGCTGCGTGCTGTAAACGGCGTCTTCATGCAAATGATGATTCGTCCGTGAAAAAGTTTGAAAATTCTAAAAAAAACTTGATGCCTCCTAATCGTGCTGCGCAACGTTTTTCGGTGAGTCTCTCGTAAAGCTAAGCCGAAATGCCCGCATAGAACGCGTCTGGCATGATGTGGTGCTACTGCTGCTCGCGCACGTCCAAGCGCTCATCTCGCGTCTTGATTGTGAAAGTAATGTTACGCGGTGGCAAGCCAGCACATCAAGAAATTGAACCACGCAGTCAGCACAAGTCAAGAACAAGTGGCCTCACGCGTCCGAAACGCTGTTGGAACAAGCAGTGTTGTCGTCAATCGACAAAACAAGTCAGTTTCCCCAACTTGCAAAGCATTCCAACTTATTTCCTCCTGCTTGTTGAAAACTACCTGGGGAGCATGCTCAGCATTTGTTCGCAAATCTCGCATTGACGAGCATTGAGTGGCGCTGCCGCGGGACTTTCTCTCTGTTCATAGACTACCTAACTGCGCCGTGTGGTGCCTTCGTTAAGTCCATATTGCAATGCAAAACTGTAAATTAAACAGACCGGATTAGTCGCATTAGTTCTCTGCACTTGCTGAACCCTAAACCATCCTTCCAGGACCCAGCTCTCAGCACCCCCCTCAACAGCGGATCCAAGGGGTGGTGATCAAGGAGGAGGAGGGGGGTGTTCTCTCCCCCTTCCCCCCCCAAAAAAAAATATATAACCGCTGGCACTCCTCCCACCTAAACCGTCGATTGTCCTTTTTCATCTGACCTGTTAGCGGGACGCCATAGTTATTCCCCAACCGCGTGAGTAGCATGGGGACTCGCACCCACCAATCATACCTTGACAACATATTAAGTTAAAAAATTTGCGAACACAGGGTGTCACTAAAGCCAACTTTTCAACAAGCAGACTTGTCTTCCTCACGGCTGCTTTGAAGAACAGCATCCCCCCCCTCCCCCTTCATGCTTGGAATGATCATGCTTGGAGTGTAATCTGGGGCCCACATAGTCAAAAACTAGTTGATGAGCTAGCATGGATTTAACAAATGGCAGCCAGATTTATTTATTCGTGCAACCGGAGGACGCAATCATTGACCGCGTTACTTCTCAGGGCCAACCTTCAGAAGCTGTGTACATGCAGACAAATCGCATGCTTGAAGTTGTTATACCAACTGTATAATGAAAACACTAAACATAGATCCTACTTTGTACTTGTACCCTCCAGCCCGAGTGCCACCACATATCAATCATCCATGTGCTATTTTACCCTATGCCACAAGAATTGATGTACAGTGAAACCTCGTTAATACGTACCTGCCGGGAACGCGGCATAACTACGCACTAAACGGTAGTACGCATTAAACGCCAATACAAATTTGCATCTCCTAGCGGACGCCATATAAGAGTGCCACAGCAAATATTGCCGAAAGTACCCACCGCAAAGCCTTTTCTTTCTTTTCGCCAAAGTGGAGAAAAGATCCTGGCACACTCGCACGACCGCCCGATAGCGCGTAGTGGCGACGCCGAAGAGCATTTCGAAACTATTGCAGGGTCCGGGATACGCGGTCAACGCAGTGAACGACAGCGACAGAACGGACAGTGTCTGCTTTCCGCGGTATATGTGCGTGCGTCTAACCGCGATCTGCTACTAAACGAAAACTGACACAGTTCCAGTGAAACGCGGTACGGCCGCGTGGAGCCGATCGTCTCCCGGCTAGTTGCGTGCAGCGCGTCGCCTACTCTGCTCACGCCGGCCCCGCCACGGTGGTCTAGTGGTTATGGCACTCGATTGCTGACCCGAAGGTCGCGGGATCGAATCCCGGCCGCGGCGGCTGCATTTTCGGTGGAGGCGAAAATGTTTGAGGCCTGTGTACTTAGATTTAGGTGCACGTTAAAGAACCCCAGGTGGTCGAAATTTCCGGAGCCCTCCACTACGGCGTCTCTCATAATCATATGGTGGTTTTGGGACGTTAAACCCCACATATTATTATTACTCTGCTCACGCCGTCACTACCTGGCCGCTTGCTGTGCCACACGCGCGCATTTATCGCGGGAATGTTGTTCGTACCCACTTCGCTCCAGATCGTGCACAGATGCGGCGAGTAGCTTGTTCGGTTAACGCAGCGATGACGAGCTTCATGCAAGCGATGCGCACTCCGCGATGCTCTAGCGGTCCTGGCAGCGGACGGAGGCGCGTTGGGTTGTCGCCTAATAAAAGCGTGCAGTATGGTTACACCCGCGCTACGCTTGCTGTATCGTACACGTGCGTTTAGTGTGATAGCGTCAATGCAGCGAGGTTTCTCGGCCCCCGCGACCCGCAACGCTAACTACGCAACAGCGATCTGCTTTCGCTTCTACAAAGCGGTGCGCGCCTGATGACGGCTTAGTAGCGTTTGCTGTCGGGCTAGTTGGTACATGGCTGAAGTTCTTCGTCCCTGCTCGAGCATTTGTGCCATTAATTCAACTTCAGCCTTGAAGACGGCCGCGCACAACGAAGCGGCAACGATCGGCGGCCCAGCGCGTTCAGGTTGTCGCCTAATAAAAGCGTGCAGTAGGCTTAAAAAGTAGCGCTGCGCCGCGCGTGTGCCCGAGCAGATAGCTGAAGATACTTATTGTGATAAGGCTGTCGGCGATAAGTCATGTCGGCGCGTTCGTCGGTGGCCGCCACCTCGCCTTCGTTCTTTCCCGATGCTTACCCGCAAAGGCGTCGCCGCAATCGCGCGGAAGTCGGAATCGGGGATCGACTGATCTGCGCACTTCTCAAAAAGGCGGAAGACCTTTGGCGGCACATTCTGGCGTCGGGAAGTTGAGCGGCGCAGTAAAATTTTATGGCACAAAAAGTTATCGCGGTATGCAGGGTACGCACTAACCGGTAGGCATAAGGCGAACCACTACGGCTTAAGCGGTCAGCGAATGCATTGGGCTCTATGGGACTCGGTCGGGGATTCGTCGCAACTACGTTTTAACCGTTAGTACGTTTAAAGCGGGTACGTAGTAACGAGGTTCGACTTACTCAAGTTTTCCTTTCTGCCTCGTACAATTATCAACTGGAACAAGCTAAATTCCAGTGTATTCGTTGATTGTGAATCAGCTGAAGTTTTTCAGTGACGTTTGGAACGGACTTGTACATAGAATAGTATATTGGGCTTTCTCACCTCTGTAACAGCCCGTGAGGGCTTACAGTATCATGAATAAATAAATAAATAAAATCACTGTCCCCACTCCTTCAAATAAGCTTACTTTGTACCACTTTTATTTTTTAGATGACTTTTTCTGAATATTTGGGTTGAGCACTTACTCCGGTTCTCCAAAATCCTTAAAAGTGAAAGGAGAATGTCACTCAGTTCTCACGCCTTTAATAATTATTGAGTAGGATGGAGCCCTAGTGAGTTTTGGCGATTATTGAATGCAACATCTACGCAGGCAATTTCAAACGGTATGTTTTCATTTGCAACCAGTTAGTCTTATTTCTTTATTGTTAGACTGCTGGTTTTCTGGTTAGGATTTTTTTTTTCTTTTTGGAGTGACCTTATGACACCTGTCATTCACAGAAACCGTATGTGCCATGCTTGCCTTGTCACCGATGCTTCACTTCAACACACATCTTGTGCAGTGCAGTGAAGCCAGAATGTGATACTCTTTAGTGCTAAGAACCTGATTAATGGCTGCTCTCTGGCTGTTGGCCTTGTCTCCTCGTTTACATTGCAGCAGCATTTCCTATATGCACACTAATAAGAATATTCACCGAAAATATAGACATGTTCTGCTCCAAGGGATCCTAAATTCCATTTTGGCTGCTCCAAACCTGCTCCCAACAACGGTTCCTCCTGCTCCAAAAATTGCTCCAAATCATAAACTGGCTGGACCACCTCTGCATAATGCCCAATAGCCAACATTCCAATTTTTGAGGCAAAACTAAAATAAGTGCCCTATCTCTGCATGGTGAAAGAAGCTGAGTCAGCGAAATGCGTGAACAGCATGACCGTTTCTGTAATTTCTTTGTTCACACGTAACCTCGCTTCGTTGTACATACCAGGTTGGCACCATATGTAGAGCAGATGCTAAATATGAGCTCTTGAAAAAGAAGAACGCTTGCTTTGGCTTTACCAGGTGCTTGCTGAGTGACCTAGAAAATTGATGATTTCAATAGGAATCATTGGGCCTGAAAGGCTTAAGCAAGTGTTTAAAAAATGCGAGGCGGTACAAGCAGTTGTGCCAGGTACCTTCTTACCATTGTTGAGGGCATAGTAGATTGTCTGTTTCTGTTTGAGAAAATTTCAATCAAGAACTTCAGCCGTTTAAATTCCAACCCAGAATTTTGCATTTGTTTGGCCTAACTGAAAGCTAGAATTATCGAATATGTACTGTAGTAGGAAGCTTTTAGTAGAGCTTCTTATTGGGCTTCATTGTTGAGGCATAGTTTTTTTGTGTCACAACTGAAAGGAGACGAAAGACCCATGAACTTGGATGTTTTCTTTCCATTGTGGCATGTGATGCCTTTCTTTCTTCTACCTGTAGTGTGATTATTTATTCTAGTGATGATTGTGATTCCTTGCCAGCACCAAGCAGTGCAGTTCATGCTAGCTGAGATGGCCATGGGTGTGGAGGTGTCACGCCTGGCTTGGATGCGGGCTGCCTTTGAATCGGACCAGGGCCGCCGCAGCAGTTACTACGCATCGATTGCCAAAGCGCTTGCTTCAGATGTTGCGAACAAGTGCGCTACGGATGCAGTGCAAATCTTTGGGGGCAACGGCTTCAACTCTGAATACCCAGTTGAGAAGCTCATGCGCGATGCAAAAATTTACCAGGTGAGTTGGCCATCTGGGCCACTGTAGAGTTCTCGTGGTGCTCACATGGCTAGCATGCCCAAGCAGCCACAGTCTTGCTTGTGGAAAGCAAGCATGATTGTCACACACAGAATGAAGAACAATCTGTTGGTCTTCTTTATTTTTGGAGTTATGGCAGCCTGCTAAGCTAGGAAGTTTCAGTCCTGATGGGAAAGATGTTCAGGGATCCCAAGCCAACCCGAAGCTTCCGAAAGGCTCCAAAACTGAATCTTGGGACTCCTGGACTAGAACATAATACCACGATAGAAATTGTTGGTGCACTCTGCGTAGTTGGCTTATTGTGCGTTGTTCACTTGAAAGTACTGATTAGCCTCAATGTAATGGTCTGTAAAATTGTCACTTTGGTTCATTGAATGAAAACTTTTGTAGCGTTAGCTACACTGGCTTAGCCAAGCCAGTTTCGCGTGGCTCCTCAAGAGCCGTGCTGCGCATGCGCGAGGATCAGTGATGCAGCTGGCGCATCGGAGCCGGCACCTCCCGCACGCGGATAGGTGCAGACCAAAGGATAGGTGCAGACTGATCCTTTCTTCTTATTATGTTTTTTTACACGGCAGCAGAAAATGTCTTAGCCCTCTCAGAACACTTCAGTACTAATAGCCAAAGCAGAGTCTTCAAACTTTCTAAATCGTGATTCAATTTTGTCCAGCCTGATTTTTCTCTTTCTGCTCTTGTAGTAGTTCCCCTAGTATCTGCTCAGATGACGGGCCCGGGTTAAGCTCGACATCGCCACAGAGCATGAACACTGAAGTTGTATGCAACGCTACACAGAGTACACATACATTCGGGGCACAAGTATGGATTGCTGGATTTAAATGTTGAAGTGGGTTTACTAACCTGTGCAAAAAACATGAACAGGTTTGACTGTGGTGATGGAAGGCCAGCTGACGTCCCCACTGAAGAATCGCGATGGGGGCAGGCTGTTTAAGCTTCGGGATGATGACGTTGATGAGGTCCCACGTGTTACCGTCCACATTTCCTTGGCGTAGATTGCCGCATGCGCATGGTGGACTTGAAATGTCGAGGCGTCGATGTTGAAGCATGCTGTGCCTTGATCTGCGCTGATCCTTGCCGCCAGGCCAAGGAGGAAGATCTCTGCAAAAAGCATGAACGGGTTTGAGACTGCGTTGACCGAAGGCCAGCTGACATGCCCACTCAATGTTGACGTTGCGAGGCCTAGCTCCTTTGCAGAGCCCGCCCGCTTGCTCTTTCTGTCCAACATTCATAGGATGTATGATTGCGAGGGCATGCTTGCTTCGACATGACAGACTTGTGTAAATAGACAGTACAGCAACGCTGCCTTGAGTGCAGCAACACGCATGAATGCGTGGAAAAAAAATAAGGAATGCGACCCCAATGCCATCTGTAATATAAAGCGAAGGCACACGAAGGCGCATTAGGGCCTCCAAGATTCGCGTGCACCATCTTGGTGGGTGCGACATGCTGCTGATTGGCGATGCTGACAACTTGCCATACCGGTAACGCAGTGCGCATGGACCGCATTAGAGTTCTCACGCCGAGTATTCTTGTGCACGAGAGTTCTCTGCGAAATGGCCTTGCATCGCAACTGGCGATCTTGCTAATGGTTCGGAAGTGGCCGCTACCTTGCAGAAAGGGCACACTTGAAGCATCACATTAGTTCTGGTCCGAAATAAATATTCTTCATGCCACTGCGAACGAACCGGCGACACAGGCACCACCAACGTTACTAGACAAGGTCGGGCACCACCAGGGGCGTGACGTTGCGCGGCAATCATGCTGCCATAGTCTGCAGCCACCGGCAGTCCGGTTCGGTGCCGAATAAAAATCTACTCAGTGTTACGAACACCAGGCAGTTTCATACGGTAAAATCTCACCATTTTTGACAGAATATGGTGTAAAAGTGAACAAGTACTGGCTAGACCAATTATCCGTGCTACTGAAAACGTCACCATTCCGGTTTCTGCACTCCGGTTTCTGCAAGTCATATTATGTACAAGATTGGATCATGTGTCTTGCAATTTAGTATTGCATGACGGGGAAATCGGTTTCATTAATTGATGTTGAACTCTTGCCCTGGATGTATGTTTGATATACCTCGTCCTGACATGTGGGTTGCGAGTTTTTAGTACACAGTGGAACCCCAGTTATGTGACTTGGAGGGGACCACACAAAACCGTCGCATAATAAGAAAACTAAGAATATAAACGATGCTCACTCCGGCTAAAAAAAAATAGGTACATACCACCTGAATAAGCCTGCGGCACGAACCTTCACTTCTCCAAGGAAGGTACAATAAATTATATTAAAAAATGACAGCCATGCGTTAATGGGCCTTTTCTGGGTCCGAACAGCACTTCTAGCGGGGTTCGGCGATATCGAAACTGGCGGGCCTCCAAAATTGTCCGCCCCGCACTGGTAGACAATCTCAAAGGCCTGCATTCGCACCTTTCTTTGGGGGAAACATACGCAAGTTTGTGACATGAGATGTCGCTTGGTTTTGCACCAGTCATCGCGTTTTGGCCACCAAAAATCATGGCGCGGGCCTCGTCAATGTCGGCACGCATGCGCAGACTACCTACCCGGAAAAGTTCCATTGGAGTAGGCGTAGGTGAACATTTATTGTCACCTTTAGGAAAATATCGAATCTAATGGGCATCTACTTTCTGATAAAACTAGAACAAACATTTTCTCTGCGTACAAACAAAATGGAAATAACGTTGGCAACAGCCTCCCGTCAGAGGCTTCAGATACAGTGTCATTGCCATCACAAAATGGCAACGGACCATATTTTGTTGTGGGTTTGCATAAGATAATTCCGGGCACGACTGCGTCCCGTGTGCATTGTATTTGTTTCCAATGAAGTGCAATTGGTGATGTTCCACTTTTATTATGGATGCTCACGTCACAGGGAAGTTATTTTGCACGTTGAAGATAGCTTCGCCGTGCTCTTTTCACATGCTCATGGCCTGTGACCGTCAGTAGCGCAAACAGAGGGAGAACTTCAGCTGCATGTCGACCAGGAAAGGTTTCCACGGGCCGAAAACGGGAAAATATTCAGACCTCGAGGACGAGCTTGCCGACTAGCTTAAAGGGACACTTAAGGCAAATAACAATTGGTGCTAGGGTGAAAAGCAAATGCTTGAGAATGTCTGAAAGTCTATATTATGCACAGTAGACTCGATAATTCAAACTCGAGGGGACCTCCGAATTTTGTTTGAATGATCACAAGTTCTCATAAACAAGACTCAGGGCAACATACCAACCAGTGTTGTGATGTTTGTTTCTCAGGGCCGCAGCAAGATCATAGACAGCTCTGCATAATTGCCAGTAAAAATTTTAGACATCAGCGATCATACTGATACTCGTGATTATAGAAGGCGTGCACGCGTGTGTAATTAAGGGACGAAATATATTGTGCCCCATGGCTGCTGGTACCCCCTTCCGAATGTTAGGACGCTTTCCACCATTACAGTAGTGTTCTGCGGCGAAGGTAACTTAAAGGAGCGTTTGGCACGCAACTGCCTCGGCTTTTTAAAATTTTTTCTTCCTCGGTCACTATGTGATAGTTGGTGCGCGCGGTTTGGCTAGTTTGGCTGTTTTGTCGGCAGGCAATTGGCTTTATTTGCAACTTTTAGTGACATAAAAACGCAAATTTTCAGCTAGAAGCAATAAAGGCAGCAGATATTTCCAGGCATGGACAAGCAAAATGTCTGAATTAACCGAATTTGTGCTATGGGGTAGTTTGAATTAAGCGGCTTTAAAATACTTTGAAAACATAGCAGGCCAACCAAAAAATTAAGATTTGTTTGAATTAACCGAAAGTATCAATTATCAGAGTTTGAATTATCGAGAGTCTACTGTAAGTGTAGTACACGATTTATGCCACCGGTGGGACATTCTGGAACACAAGCCCGATGACGTAGTAGGGCCTCAGTACATTCGCCATTCAACATAGTTGTATGCAGTCTATGATAACTTAGGTTTTCTTAGATACCATAGAGTGACTTCACTAATGGATTCTGTTGCCATAAAGAACTTACAATTCTATGAAGTCTGAGTGGAGTTACTGGAGGAGGCAAGCGCTTTCTCCTTTTGTTGTCATGAGTGTGCTGGAAGCTGCACAGACGGCGATGGGAAGGAGGTGATGCTCCAGTAAAAAGTTATATCGCTGCATGTCATTGCCTCGAACATTTTTTTTTCTTTGAATACGTTATCGACGACTTCTCCTTCAGACATGCATGGTGCATACACACTGTGGCACCCCGTGGTGCTGCGCCAGCTACACAGCATGAGTCCTTTGAGATCGTTTGCCGGCTAGCCATTCATGAAATAAGTCGAACCTCGTTAATACACGTACCCGCTTTAAGCGTACTAACGGTTAAAACGTAGTTGCGACGAATCCCCGACCGAGTTTCATAGACGTCAGACTCTGGAGTTTCCAAGACGTTGTGGGGATCGAGAGCGTCCTCCTACCTGGCGCCTCGTTCCCCAGCTGCCGCGCGCGTGCCGGCCGCGTAGCCCGGGCGCACTTAGGCACCGGCAATCGCCAAGATGGCGGCCAGGGCGCCTCTTTGTCTGGGCAAGTGTCAGCTCCGTCCCGCGCTGGCATGTCCGGGCACGCTACGCTGGCGTGCTGCGCGGGCCTACGTCACAACGCAGCGCCATTCCCCATTGGGCCGCTGGTGACATCCTCCTCTCCTACGAGCTAAGATGCGCCCGACGATTCGCTCGCGGCCGGAGATGCTCTCAGGCTAGCACGAGAGGTTGACGCGCTGCTCTAGCAGGCGGCTTCTCGTTCGTGTGCTCAACCGCTGCCCTTTGTGTGGTAGTCTTAGCGCCGCTGGCAAGCGTACTCGATCGGTCTTGCGGAGTTCCCCTTACGGCCTGCAAGCCCGTGACTGTCGTACTGTGATGCATCTTGGGTTAATAAACCCGTGTTGTTTGTTGACCTCCTGCCTCGAGTGCCTTTTCTGCGCCGTGCCGGAGAATCGACGAACCTGGCCGTAGCGTCTTTGTTCGCTGCGGCAGTGGAGAACGTCGCGTCTCTTGCCGGTCGCCTCGTAGGGTAAGCGTCTCGCAAACCTATCTCCACAACGTGTGGCGCCACCTGTCGGAGAAGTATTGAGTAGTGCATAGACCGACTCCCTCGCACAGTTTGCTATGGGACCAGGTGCAACTAGTGAGTGCGAAACAACGATTGAGCCTAATATCGCGTGTGTTTGCGCATTTAACACACACAACGAAAGCTGTGAATTGCTCTCCGCTAGTCGGACGCGCCACCGTACCGTCGTGAAGTGCTTGCTGGATCACTCGCCAGAAAGAACGACGGCGAAAACGGCAGCAGACGAGACCCCTCCGCACGCTACGAAGAAACGCCGCAAAAGACGCACTGTTGCGTTGTGAATTGCCACGGACTTTTGTAAAAGACTGAATAACAACGTTCAGTTTTACTGATTTTCATAGTTGTCGTACGAAGAAGGAAGGCGAAAGCGCTGGATACGGGCCGTTGCGAGCGTGTTGGGTAAGCGAAGAGCCCGCGTTCTCCACAGCCGGTCGCATGATAAAGTGTGATAATATGGCTCTGCTGTTGTTTTGCGTAGCCCTGATGGAGAACCGTGGTAACTTTGACTATGAAGCTCAGCAGAGGCTCTGACCGCGGTGCTTGTCGTGTAACACGAAGTGAGCAGCTAGAGGCAGTCTGAAGACGCGTGATACGCACACCGTGACGAGTTCGTCGTCACAACACATCATCGCGGACGTACGTTTTGAAGGCTCAGAGTTCTGGTTCTAACTAGCTAACACGTGCGCCATACAAGTAAATCGCAGAATGTTGGTCGTGACCAGTTCAGGTTTGTTTCGCCCGTGTCCTCCGCGGTTGCCGTAACTATCTCGGAGGCCACGGTTTTACCTTTGGTTGTACCCCGCGAAAGTGGACGCACGTATCCCCATTTGCAGTACACACAAACTGAAGACTACCATCAAGAGACCATTTGAGGATGCGTAATAAAACAGTCCAATGCACGGGAAGCGAGAGATGAATTAACAGAGAATGCAACTGCAAAGGCGAAAATCACCGGGCCCATTCGTCCCTGATGAACGGAATTTTGTACCACTGATCGTAAGATGCATAGCTAAGTAAATTGATCGTGTATGTACTTTATCGCTGTGGCATTACGTATATACCCGATTTTAACGCATTTAGGCGCTAGAGAACGGATGTCGGAGGGCTTTCCTCGAATTCGATGTCGTGTGATGCTCACTTGTACTTGCGAGTTGCAGCGCGCGGGAATAACTAACTTATTTTGCATTGTACTCGCAGTTCGCTTTGATCAGTTTCCTTTGTTTCTGAAGCGTGGATTGGCGGAAGAAGCTTTCCAGGTCCTTGATTTTCAGGAAACGGCGCCTCGACACCAACGAAAGAGGAGGGATATATTGTGGCCTATGCACATTCGCTTGTGGACGGCTCTCTTTGCACTACCCAGTTAGTGCCAGGGCTGCGGTGAGGGCGCTGGTGGCGGTGTTTTTCGCAGCGCCGCGTGGGCAGAGTCTGACGTCTATAGAGCCTAATGCATTCGCTGACCGCTTAAGCCGTAGTGCTTCACCCTACGCCTACCGGTTAGTGCGTACCCTGCGCACCGCGATAACGTTTTGTGCCATAAAATTTTACTGCGCCGCTGAACTTCCCGACGCCACAATGTGCCGCCAAAGGTTTTCAGTCTTTTCGAGAAGTGCGTAGATCGGTCGATCACCGATTCCGACTTCCGCGCGATTGCGGCGATGCCTTTGCGGGTAAGCAACGGGAAAGAACGAAGGTGAGGCGGCCACCGACTAACGCCGACAACCTTATCATAATAAGTATCTTCAGATATCTGCTCGGGCACGCGTGCGGCGCAGCACTACTTTAAGCCTACTGCACGCTTTTAATAAGCGACAACCTGGACGCGCAGGGCCGCCGATCGTTGCCGCCTCGTTGTGCGAGGCCGTGTTCAAGCGCGCGCCGCTTTGTAGAAACGAAAGCAGCTCGCTGTTGCGGAGTTGAGCGTTGCTGGTCGTGGGCGACGAGAAACTTCTTTCCATAGACGCTATCACGCTAAACGCACACGTACGGTACAGCAAGCGTAGCGCTGTTGTAACCATACTGCACGCTTTTATTGGGCGACTGCACGCTTTTATTGGACGACCACCCAAAACGCGCTTCCGTCCGCTGCCAGTGCGCATCGCTTGCAGGAAGTTCGTCATCGCCGCGTTAACCGAACAAGCTCATCTGTGCTCATCGCCGCATCTGTGCACGGTCTGGAGCGAAGTGGGTACGAAGAACACTCCCACGACAAATGCGCGCGTGCGGTACAGCAAGCGGCCCGGCGGCCCGGCAGTGACGCCGTAAGGCGAGAAGGCGACGCGCTGCACGCAACTAGCCAGGAAACGATCGGCTCCACGCAGCCGTACCGCGTTTCTCTGGAACTGTGTCAGTTTTCATTTACTAGCAGATCGCGGTACAGACGCATACACATATATCGCGGAAAGCCGACACTGTCCGTTGTGTCGCTACGTTGGTCACTGCGTATACCGGACCCTGTAATACCGTATTTACTCGCATAATGATCGCACTCGCGTAATGATCGCACCCCTAAATTTTGTCGTCAAAATTCGATTTTTTTTCCCCGCGCAATGATAGCACCCCGAACTTGCCGCAGCGATATGTCGTGTGCCAAGTCTAGCTGATGATCATCATGTTTACCATCTGTCGAATGTTACGTAAGTGGCTCTTCAAGACTCACCAAGTGAACTGCATGCACCAAACGGATTCCTAATTTTTGCCCACCCTTGGCGGAAGCGTGCGGTATTAGGATAGCAGTAAAGACAAATGCCGTAGTTTTCACCACATGCCCGCCATGTGTTTCTACGTCTGTGGCAGCTGAACACGCCCATCTCTGTTTCTGTCCTTTAAACATGGCTATGCTGTTGCCGCAAATTTACCGATTTAAACGAAATAATTCATTATTTCGACGGAAGAAACTGTTTTGGCGCGCATGACGCACTCACGACCTCCATGACTTACGAGAAAAAAGGCGTTCGCTTAGCTCCGCCAGCCGCCATGTTTGCTTTGATCACGTGGTTTTGATATCCCGCAGTGTTAAGGCCCAACCGCATGCATTTTCGAGCGACGGAGACGAGTGACAGGGATTTGCTGTCGCGGAGGGCCATCGATCGCCGTCGCTTGTCGCGTCGCAGGTTTTTGGGAAACCAAAAAAATCGCTTGTCGCCCGGAAGTGAGTGTGACGATTTCCGGCAACATGGCAGCATCACCAATCCTCGCTTCGGTTGCAATTTGCTCTTGATGCTTCCAATCGGCGCGTACTTCAACAAGGAATGCAAGTTATAGACTACCTTCTTTACAGCCCCATCTCACGCGGAGAGTGAGGCAGCGGCCGTATTTTGTCGTTAATTTTGATCGACGGTTCGTTTTGATGTTTCGGTGGTAGCTTGCTGCAATGTCAACATCGTCGTCGTGTGAGGTAGCCCTTCTCCTTGTGAAGCAGCGATGTGAGGCGCTGCGGCTTTTCTTAAACGTTTCATGACAGCAAGAGGAAACGTTGTCGAGATGTGCCTCGTGGGCTTGTTTGAGTGCCGGTTCACGATGGGGCGATACGCGAGTTTCACTGCCGTGTTTAAGTTGAAGGCGGTTGATTGCGCGCTCGAGCATGGCAACTGCGCTGCCGGCAGGCATTTCGGTGTCGACGAAATCTGAATTAGGTATTGGAAAAATCAGCGTGAGAAGCTCATGGCTACCAACAGCACGCGCCGGGCTTTCCGCGAAACCAAAACTGGCAAGAGCAAAACTGTCGCCAACAGCTTCAAGAAGACAGGCGTATCTAACGCGCTCGACAGAACGGAAGATAACCTTCTGTGCGACTGTGATGACACTGCCGGTTCCGACAGGGAATCGAGCGGCGACGACACTAACGCCAGTGACGCTTCAAACTCTGAATGAAAGTTAGGGGGTCAGTGAATAAAAAAAATAAAGGGCAATATGCAATGCATGTAGTTCCTGCGTAATGTGTGCATTTATTACAAAGACTGTACTTTTATTTTTGGTTATGTTCATGATAGCTATCGTAAGAATTCCGATATGCGACTTGTTCGCGTTTTCGGTGCTCAAAATATTTCGCGGAAAATTTACCCCGCGTAATGATCGCACCCCGAAATTTGCGTCAATTTTTTTTTTTTTTTTAAAGTGCGATCATTATGCGAGTAAATACGGTAGTTCCTAAATGCTCCTTGGCGTCGCCACCGCGCGCTATCGGCACTATCGGACGGTCGTGCGAGAGTACCAGAATCTTTTCTCCAGTTTGGGAAAAAGAAAGAAAAGGCTTTGCAGTGGGTACTTTAGGCAATATTTGCTGTGGCACTGTATTTATTTCTTTGCTGGCGGCGATGGCGTATGCGAGGAGATGCAAATTTTTACTTGGTGGTTAATGCGTATTACCGTTTAGTACGTAGTTATGCGGCGTTCCCGGCAGGTACGCATTAACGAGGCTCCACTGTAGGCCATTAACTGTCGTCCATAATTGGTGCTGACTTTGTCAAGGAGAGAGCAGGTGCCTGCTTCGTGCAGTGCAATAATGCCTTGCTTGACATGTTCCCAAAGTCGGCACCATTCTCTGACCATGTTCAAAACGTCTTGCAGGGCCCCTCAAATGCACTTTCAAAAGAAAGTGTAGTTGGGGCATTTTTCGGATGCGCAACCATTATCATAATGTATCCCGCATGCCTTCCCTTTCGTGATGCCTGGCACTTCTAACAACAAATAGCGAGCGTGCGCATTATCAGCATGAAATCGCATTCTCGATGGGAAAGTAGCTAGCGCACAGTTTTCGAGAAAGGAAATGGAAGCAGTCCAGATGACAATTACTGTTGTGGGGCAGAAAGACACCAGATATCCCTTTTTCTTTATCGAGCGTAATATTCATGTTACACAGGCAAAGAAAATTCCAGTTCCATTAACTTCCTAATGCCTTAAAGGGGTCGTCAAAAGAAAACGAAGCTGCCCGGTTGTAATTTTCCCTGCTTCAACAAGGACTAGACATGCCGATTCCGAAATATTTCGGCGCTATGTTCAGTCTATAATTAATGACGCCCGTTTGAAATCGCAGTTTTCTTGGGCTCCTAAACGACTATGCGGCACTACCGGCCGCCATAGGCACTAACATGTGACGTCAAGCTAACAGAAGTTATAAACATAGCGTTAGCTTTCTTTTGCTCTAAAATAATTGATTTATAGGAATCTAGAAAAGAAACAACTAACACAGCAACTTTTGCGCTCCGAGTTGTGTACTGTGCAAGTACAGCACTTGATGTGCTTGCTTCCGCTTTCAAGTACATCCGGGCTCCATCGTGCGTATTCTTGCCTTCTCTTGCATGGTGCAGCATCCCAGTTTTTTCTTTCTGGTTGCGTTAGGTTGTGTTTTACGGTGTGTTTTCGGTGGCTTAGTCCTCAGACAGTGCCGTACAACTTATCGAAGTGGAAACAACGTTCGCTTTCACAAGCTGCCGGCGTGACAATCGAGACGGTATGATGCTACGAATCTCGGCCAACTATGGCTCAGCAAACATCGCTGCGTCACCATGTTTTGTCGACGACAGATACTTTTCATTGACTGACTTAAAGTGACGTCAGCTGTACAGTTGAGGGTCACGTGAGCTGGGAAATCGTAACTGTGATTTTATAGTTATTAAATGAACCCGGATGATGAATTGAGTTGAGGTATAGTATTGAATGGACGGCCAGGATTCCGAATACACGCGTAGTTGAAAATTTTCGGAAAACGTTTCATGACCCCTAAGGCTTAATGCCATTAATGTGATGTCATGTCAAATGTTATCCACTACCTAATGCATTCAACAGAACTCATTAGACTATGAAATGCATACTCTTGATGCCATAGCTTTCACAGAGCAGTATAATTGAAGCATTTGAAATGGTTTCTGTAATGTAAAATATGTGTTATATATGACTTTTAACAACTGACAGGTTATTCCCAAGTTGCACTTGGCAAAATTCAGTTCAGCATTGCAATGGCTTGGACTTGACAGGTGCCATGTTGTGTCTGGGCTCCGAATTCAACATTCAGTGGCTGAAATGACTATGATCAGTTTGTGTTGTAAAAGAGAGCAGCAAACTCATGCTAATGGAACCATAGTTTGCTTATAGTATTTCTGCATTTCACTAACCTTAATGCAGATAATACCATTATAAAAAATGCATGCTTAATCCTTGGTAATATTTCAACATTGCTTAAAAAAGAGAGCAGCAAAATAGTTTGCTTATAGTATTTCTGCATTTCACTAAACTGAATGCAGATAATACGATTATAAAAATGCATGCTTAATCCTTGTTAATATTTCAACATTGCTTGTTTCATAAGCCACTGTTGGTAACATCATCAGCAGGTCAAGTGTCATTAAATTTAGTCGTGCGGCAGTTCCACTGAAGAAAGGGTCATTCAGGAATTAAAGGCCTTAACTGCTGAATGTCATTTCTTGTGCGTGTCTGGCATTGGTATCACAATATAATCGGCTTACTAACCTTGTGGGCTTCCTTACATGGGCTCTTTGCTTTTCTTTTGAGTTGATGAATGTGCATTTCCACCTTGCAGATCTATGAGGGGACGTCCCAGATCCAGCGACTCATTATTGGCCGAGAGCTGCTGGGGAGGTACCAGTGAGCATGTACCAACGAGGACAACCCTTGTGATATAACCTGGCCTAGATTGTTTGACAGATGTACGCTTGGATGCGTGCTTCATATTTAATGTCTATGGGACCTTGACCCATCCACAAGCACACTTGTTTCTGATGAGCTGTGTTCCAGTTTCCAGCAAATTATGTGTGTATTGGTGGAACTTTTAACTTTGGTATCCTTGATGTAAAGGAATAAAAAGGACGTGCCTCATTTCGTGTTCAGAGAAATTTTATTTGACATTCATGTGCTTCACATGTCAAGAACTAACAAGCAGTTTGCTACACTCGTATGTACACAGCAAAAATTACATCAAATTGGAACTTCCCTTAGCAAGCATTTAACCCAACACTAGTATGCTTGAAAAAAAAAAAAAAAGATGTGAAACAAGAAAAGTACGACAGTGAACCTTAAACAAGTGTTCACCGCAATGCTGTTGAGGTTTCTGATGGAAGCACTGTGCGAGCTCAAACATAGCTTGTGATGCTGTAACATCAGCGTTACCGGAGAGCACACACTGAGGACGGAGACGAAGAGAGAACAACACGACACAAGCGCGTGTTGTTCTCTCTTCGTCTCCGTCGTGCGCTCTCCAGTAACGATGAATCGGTACCAACTCGCCCAGTTTTCTGCTTTGTTGTATAATATCAGGTTGAACGTATCAGCTTAGTGTTGATGGCAAGCAGTGGGGCGCTGCCAAAACAGAGCTTTGATATTGATGTTTTTTGTTCCCATGCTAGTGTTAGCAGGATAGACGTGCTTAATAATCTAACCTCTAAGGTGCAATACAACTGCCTCACAGTATGTTGCGATATGGCATCTTGGGACTTGATGCGGCAATCAAGGTGAAGCTTCCTTATGTAGTTCCTGCATGAGAGCAAGTGATTCTGGAAAGGTCAGGTGGCAGTACAGTTTTTATTCTCGGTGAAAGGGTGGTCAGCAAAGCCATCCAATCCAAGCAGACTGGCTTGCGCCATGATGGGAATGTTATCAGGCAAGACTAGAAGGTACCAATTTAAGGTCTAGCGTGCCAGTGCAATTTGAGAAGCATGGATGTGGTTTTGATTGGAGACTCCAGCATTACTTCCCAGTGGAAGCTGGCACGGCCTGCCTGAATGAGGCTGGCCTGCGCACGACGCCTTGCGCCCGGTTCTGCCCAGCATCGGTGTAGTCGTCATCCTGGTCAGCAACGGGAGACGCTTGAGCCAGGGCAGGTACCGACTGGGGCGGTGGGCTGAATCGTCGCTGGCCGCTTGGAGCAGGCTGCGGCAGACACACCATGTTACATTGTATAAGGGCCGCTCCAGTGAAGTTGAAAGTCAAGCATGCATTTTAAGCCAAGCATTCTTAAAGTTGGTGGATGAAATCTTGCATTACTAAGCTGCCATCATAGGCTCCCCCCCCCCCCGTCTCATCCATTGCCTCGTAAAAACCATTGCTGATACAGGTTGAAAGAAAATACTTATATTACCCGTTTCCTGTGAGAAATTAAAGCCAGACCTGCAATGTGGTTTTCGTCACCATGCCAGTAGTTTATGGAAGATAATGCTACGTGCGATCTCCAGATGGTCCTACAGATCTAGCCACATGCCCGCCATGGTGACTGACGTACTGGCTCGCGTGATCGTGATATTGGTGCCCACGATAATGACGGGGCTCTAAAGCACGGACACGTCAAACACTGCAAATAAGTGGTTTTATACCACGAAGGAGGCAGAGTACTGCAACTCTCCGCGAGGACAGATACGTTGTTGGAGGTATTTAAACTATTTGAATTATTTTAATGTACATCGGGGGTGGGAGTGTACTTGGGGTTTTTAATTGTATTGAGCAATAATAAGAAGGGGGGAATGAAGTAGATTGTACAAAAAAAAAAAAGCTTGCCGTCGGTGCGGGCCGGAGCCACAACCTCATTAGACATGTAGTGCTGCTAAGCTTGCTACGGTGGCACTTGACCTTCCATACATTTGGTTGTTCCTGTTTATGTAAAGGCCGAGACAGATGGTACGATTTTCCATGCGATGTGATGTTTAGAAACACGAGAAACGCCAGGGGAGAATATTGCTCTCGTTTTTTTGTGTTTTCAAAGGCTGGTGAGGAGCCCTTTGAGCTAAAGCTAGGGCCGTGAGTACATTTTAATGCAATAGCGTTTGAGCGCACGCTCGAAGAAAAACCCGTCTCTGCATAATCGAAAGGAAAGCACCGCTTTTTTACTCACTTATTTCTGGGGAAACTTGGTTAAATCGGATTTGGTGGCCTGATAGTTCGTTAGTTCGGGTTGACGATAACACTGAGTCCTATGGGTATTTGCTGGGGAATCGAAATTTATTCGTTAGATCGGGAACTTTGTAAAATCGGGTTTCGTTAGATGGAGTTTTAACTGTAGAAAGAATGCGGTTCGCAGCGACGGTGAGCAGACGTTTGCAGTTCGAGCGTGCATCTCAGTAGGCGGGTGCTTGAGCGTTTAGGCTGTGGGGTTCCCGCGCCCGTTTTGCCAAAAAGGAGCGCCCGGGTGCTGTTAAGGGACTCGAGGAAGGGGACTCGAGGAAACCATTCATTGGTAAGGAAACTCGTTAGGGCCGCACAAAAACAGGACACGCTACTAGCAGAATCGCGAGTTGGGCTAGTTGGTGGATGTTCATCGTAATATAATTGACAGCGCAACGGGTTAAACGCGGGCAGAAAGAAGAAAAGAACACAGCGCTGTGTCCTTTTCTACTTTCTGTCCGTGTTTAACCCGTTGCGCTGTCAATTATATTACGATGAACACGCCACTAGCCCCGGTGGGGCGCACGTCGCGCACACGTCCATCGGCCACTCCTGCTTGGCTGTCCGTCGCGTGGAGTATGCGCAGACTCCACTGGGTGACAGTGCCTGTTGCCTCGTATCAAGTAAGGCGCGGCGAGGGGCGTCGTCGGCGATTCCCACACTTTAACCGTAAAAATAAAACAAGGCAAAGTTCGTAGAATGCTGCTAAGTCTAGCTGAGTAATCTGCGGTGATGCTGAGCGAGCCTTTCGCTTCGCGTTATCCCCAGAGCTCACGCTGACTAAAAAAATAATGGAGAACTCGACACGTTTGGGTCACTTATGTTTGAACTGTTTAGCACGCCAGCATTGCAAAAGCGAGTATTGACTCTCTTCTAATGAGATGTGTTGCATATATCTGTGGGCGTATGCACCATGCTTGGTTAGCTTTTTGGTATATCTATTTAGCTATTGGGTATATCTGTATATCAGGCCGATAAAAGTGGCAACATTTTTATAGCTGGTAGATGCTATCGCTTCGACAGCTTCTCCTGTCGGGACGAAACTTACTTTTCGTGCACGTATTTCATTTTGTTTTAATTTCTAAATTGCTACACTTCAATTAAAAGCGACACCTGTCATGCTTTCCTTGGCTTCATATGGCTGTGTCAAAAAAAAAAAAAAAGAAAACGGCTCTTTGAGTCCATTCTCCTTCTTCTTTTGTTAAATATTTATTGCACTTCAGTATTGCCTGTCCTATGATTGCTGTCTTGGACACCACAAAATATACGTACAGCTAGGGTTTTCCCCAGAAATTTTCTAGGGGTGGACATTTTGAGAACAAGGACCGGGAGGGAGGACGCAAGATAGTAAGTTTCAGAATTTCGAGTTTTGAAGCTGCCCGTTTGCGACACACATTAATTTCTGGTCCCCAGTTGTATCTGACGCACACAGAGAACGGAAGCACGCACGGGCGCATGTGTTCTTGCGCTGCCACTGGAATTGGCGACATTTGAAACTGCTAGGCCACCTGTTCAGACTCCTTTTTACATAAACAGGTGGCGCACAGTTGCTTTTTATTGGTTTCTCAGGCGCGCATTTCAAAGGGAGCGGTGGGCGGCACTTCCACCGTGGGGAGAAGCCTGCATGCAGCGCAGCTTTTCAAAGCGAAAGTTGTCTCTCATGCGGACGTGACCTTGAGCGGAAAGCCGGCGTGTGGTACAATCTCGTGACCATCCGCGCGAACGAGGCGCGCGAGTGCGCGTTCACTTCACCTTTGCGGCGTTCTCGTGATATAAAGTGCACTGTGAAAGAGTCGCACCGCATGGCATTCGCTTTCAAGTCGTCTTAGTCGAATGCACATGGAACCCTGTCAGTTTTTGTGCGAGGTAGTCCGTTCCGCGGTCGTCGCAAAGCATCGCACTTTAGATTTACGTTAACTGGACAATCTGACCATCAAAACAGGTAATGCGAGTACTTTAAAAGTTTGTGGGCTCTCCTTTTGGTATACTTTATTGCGGTAGCAATTATATGGCCACGCCATCCTTCTCAACGCCCTCCCGGGAGAACTGCATCGCGTTTCCACCGCGTCGCCCCCAGGCCACAGTCCCACGAGGAACCACGCGCTGCTGTGCTGGCCCACAACCGAGAAAGGTACCACTGGCTTCTGGAGGTCGACAACAAGGTCTCGGTTTTCCTTCCGGCATAGTGCCACTAACCCCACTCTCGACGCATTCCACCTCCCAGCCAGCCACGAGTGCAACCTTTTCTGCGCCTTGCCGTCACAAGGCAGGCCACCTTCTCTCGGCCAGCGACCCTTCTATCGAGGGTTGCTCTACTCCAGAATTCTCAGCCCCCGCTCTCCATGCAATATCCCGCACCCGGTGGCAGTCTTTGTCAACGGTCCACCACGCTATCTCCATGCCTCTCTCAACGCCATCGTTGGCCCACGAAGCCTCCGCTCAGCACGCCTTTGAGTCGGACAACTCGTCTCCCTCGATGCGCGGCAGGGGCACAGGCAGACATTTTTAGGGGCGAAGCTCCTTAAGGCGGCACCCGTTCGTCCCTCGTAGTAGTAGTAGTAGTGCGTAACCAGTCGTAACGCTAGTACCAGATCTTGACCTCCAAGGTGGTGCCGGTGGGAGATTTTTCCTGTGCGTTGTTGAACAATAAAAAATTCGCAGCGTGCGCGTTAACTAAAAGCCGAATTCTTCTGTCTCTCATTCCCCATTAGCAGCCATTGGCATGTTCCAGTAGGAAACGTTAGTAGAAGTAGAAGTGTAAGTGTTAGCTAAAAGACGACTTCTTCTGTCTCTCATTCCCATTAGCAGGCATTGTTTACCTCCAAGGTAGTGCCTGGTGAGATTTCTCCTGTGCGTGATTAAACAATAAAAATTTTGTTCAAAACGCCGTTGATTGATGAAATAAACCAACGAAAGACGCCAGATGTTTTCTAAAAGCAAAACGAAAGAACGCCAGATGTTTCTAAAGCAAAACGAAAAGACGCCAGCTGCTTAACGAAAGACGCCAGATGTTTTCTAAAGCAATGGTTTTCTAAACAATGAAAATTCACAGCGTACATGTAAAATTAAAGTGAGCTGCAAGTCGTCATAACTCATCGAACCTTTAGTATAAACTCGCCCGATCTCACGTCGGTGATGATGTACTGGGCAGAATTCACGGAAGATTCACGGTTTACCGATGAACCTCCGCAGCTTCGCCTACTCATCATCATTCACTCCGTGGATATGCTGTGATTTTTTTTCGGGTCCGACCTTTTATGCGTGTGTGTTTTATGTGTACGCCTATATACAGGGTACTTTCTTTTTTTGACAATACAGATTTTTTATAAAAATACTATGACAGTAAGGCTCCTGTGGTTTTCGCACACGAACTCCACGTCGAGGCGGAAATACTTTGCTGCAATTAAAATGACACTGTTGCGACTGATTAACAAAACCTCGTTAAGTAACATTTTTAATTATTGACTTGAGGTCAAGTGTTTATATTACAAAGTTGCAGTACGTGCCAATTAATGACATACCTATTTTTTAGCAATCACAAAAGTTGCACGTAGTTCGAGATATTCGTCATCGAACTTCATAGGCGAAATCGAAACTGATCGTGCAAGGCGCGCACGACGTGCGACCGTTCTGCTACGTCAGACCGGAACTACCCGTCACAAGGGAGTGACGAAATTTTAATGAAGGCGCGCCGCGGCCGTATCTTTTCATTCAAAGCGGCAAGTCATCTCACTTGTGCCCGCGCATCACCTTACTTTTGCGCGTAGTGTTTGGTGCTTATCTGTTTCTTTCGAACTGTGCCCAACGAAAACGCAATATCAACCTTTCCTTTGTCTGGGAAGCATAAAACTCAGGGGCAGCCACGGCGGCACTTCTTCTTGCAGACAGGCGAAATAGTTTCTCGCGGCTCTTTATAGCTTAAGAAAGGAACAGACACGCGCCACACATCGCACGCAAACATTAAAGGGACACTAAAGAGAAACAATGAATTGGTTTAGATTGATAAAGTGTGCTCGGAGAACTCTTGTGTAGTTTATTTCACCACCACAGGTTTATTATTAGAGGAGAAAACCAAGTTCAAAGTTTCATCTTTAAATTTCGCGCCGAACTTTGTAACTCGTGACGTAAAAGACTTTAAAGAGCCTTTAACGTATTTTGGCGCCACTGGCTCGACGAAATTTCCACAAACTCGTTGTGTCAAGTCTCTGGCCCCCTCAGAGGATAATGTACTTCGATTTAACCGATTAGGAACTACGTAGACCCAAGCAGGCACCGTCAAAAATATGTGACGTCACGGTAAATGGTGCGGGAATTTCAAGGTGGCGTCGCCACCTGTATTTTCTTTTTGCGCGTTTTCTCGCTTATTAAGCGTCTTCGCGCAGAAAGCGTGGTGTTTTTGTATATCGTGGAAGACTACTTTATTAATGCGAGAAAAATCGTTTTGCTCTTTAGTGTCCCTTTAAGCTGTCTACTTGTGTATTTCAGAATGCTTGCCGATTCTTCTGACCAGATTCTGCTTCTGCGCGCCTTCATTCAAATTTCGTCACTTCCCTGTCACATGTCGTTCCGGTGTTTCGCCGCGCTTTGTGCGCGCCAGGCGCGATTAGTTTCGATTTCGCCCTTGAAGTTCAGTGATGCATATCTCGAACTACGTGCAACTTTTGTGATTTCTAAAAAATAGGTATGCCATAAATTGGCACGCACTACAACTTTGTAATATAAACACCTGCCCTCCAGTCAAAATTTAATTAACGATTTTTGTTAATTGGCCGCGTCAACGTAATTTGAGCTGCGAGAAAGTACTTCCGCCTCGACATAGAGTTCATGTGCGAAAACGACAGGAACCTGACTGTCACAGAATTTTTATAAAAAATCAGCGTTGTCTAAAAAAACACCCTGTATACACATGCAAAATGTGAAAATTTCGGGGGTTTTGAACCTCAAAAACTGGCCCCCTGGCTACACCACTGATGTGCACGCATCCATGCTACACCCAGTCGAGGCCTACCATCTTGCACCTTAATCGACAGACACAATTCCACACCTGAGGCATCTCGAGACATCCGTGACGACATCGTCCATCGTCGCCTTCGTGGACATGTTCCCCCAGTCCGTCTCTGGTTGGTGCGTTAACCCACCACTGTTATCGTCACTAGCGTACTGTTATTCACTACATCCGACCACAAAAAGTTTCGCCGCCCTCCCGACACTGCGTGCCAGCGTCCGTCAACCAGGGGCGTAGCCACGTTAGGGCACACCGGGCCCGTGCCCCCCCCCCGAAATTTTTTTTTGCCATAGCATACAGAGCAGAAAATGACACTCGACCACATCTGCCTGCTCGTCCCCACTACAGATCAAGGAGGTGCCCCCCCCCCGAAAAAAATTTCTGCCTACGCCCCTGCCGTCAACGGCCGTGCTCGTGCCCGCAACCACCATCCGGTGTAGTCGTCCGCGCCGCGCTGTCCATGGAAACACTGGTGTCTGCCCCCCGCAGATAGTTGCGCCGGCAAAGGCAACGCACCTCTCCGTGTCCTTGGGACAGCTGTGCCGGTGGGTGCGCAGTGGTCGGCCTGGTCTGTGCGGTGACCGTTGTGCCAAGTGGAGTTTCTCAGTCCGCTTCCGACACTTATCGGTTTCGACCTCTCCTGCCGTCAGCCCGTTCCGCTACGCGCATCCCAGAGCTTCCCGCCGCAGGCCTCGTGGTTCCCCCTCTCCTTTGTCCTGGCAACTTTGACAGCTCATGCACCCTTTTGCGTCAACAGCCAGGTGCCACATACTTTATATTTAGGGTTCAACACTGGGACGGGGTAATTATGTACATGTCAAGGCGCTCATCATCGTCATCATGGGTCACCTCCGAACCGCGCCTCGCATAGTTCGATCGTGCGGCGTGACTCGAAGCACGCTCGCTCTTGATCGCGGCTGTACTGGATGTCGCAGCCGTCACCGCTGTGCTTCGGATTTTGCTTAGAATAAAGTAGGGACGAAGACACGGCCATGTTGGCCGCCGTCACGTACGTCTTTCTACTGGCACTACGCTACACACGCGAATCTTGGCCCAAATCCCCGTCACCACACTATCACAAAGGATGAGGCTGACATGAACACCTTGCCACGCCTCACTGCCGGGAAGTGATCGCAAACATGCGGCGGCCTGACAACTTACCTGCCGGGCATACTCGCGCATAGAGACGGCTATCCCAGATCCTGAATAATGCAACATTCCACTAAAAATACAAAACACCCACAGGCTAGGCTGTCCTCTAAATACCCCGAGCCTAATGCAGAGGGAGGCCGTCTTGCCGAGCTGCGAATCTCGGGACCTACTGAAGCTTATTCAGCAGGCCCATGACATAGTAGTGGCCTTTGGGGCCCTGGAATAGGGGTTCCGACAACAATAGGCAGTTTTAGAATAGCGTACGCAAAGCTTTGCGTTGTCTTTTCGCGCAACTGCGCATGCGTCGTACGCTAACCGCATAGCGGGCCGCACACGCTAACTTAGCGTACGCTATTCTAAAACTGCCTAATATCTGAAGCATTAGCAACAGTTGCCCACCTCTAGAAAATGACTGAACGTTCACTCAAGTGTTATCTCTTGCTGTTTAGCTTTTCAGTCGCGCTTGTTAGTGTGACCTTATGTTCTCAGTTCGCCACACGCGTACGTGAACTAGCCCAATGGTCCTTCTATTGCCGAGTGTACCTGTGATGGTGGTCTGGGGGCGGCTTGCTGTTGTGGCCGAGGCCTCTGCTGCTGAGGTCGCTCTTCAGCCTCCTCGGGTGGCGCCGTGGTTGGCGGTGGTTCACTGCGTGCAAATACGTCAGTACTGAGCGTCACAAGCAGACAGAGCCTCACCATCCGGGAATGTTGTCGGCCAGTTCACAGCGCAGCCCGGTCGGGTTGAAGGCAAGCCCCGCTGGGCAGCGCTGCAGGCGCGGGTAGCCGCCCACGCAGAGCCAGTAGCGGACGCAACTTTTCTCGATGGGGATGTGACCGTTGGGGTTGTCCTTGCAGATTGGGTGCTTCTGGCAGTCGGGCACGTTGTCCGGCCAGTCGCAGGCGTGCATCACGTCGTTGTAGAGCAAGGAGAAGGGGCACTGTTGAATGGTGGCCGTGCCGTTCCAGCACTGCCAGTACCGGGTACAGCTCGTCTGGTGGGCAAACACGCCGTACTGCCAGTGGCAGTTCTCACTGCTCTGCGGGCTCTGGCCCATCACACGCCCGTCGTCATCGGGGCAGCCCACTCGGTGCGGGTAGTCGCAGTTGTTGAGGAGGCCGCGGTTCTTGCCCGAGAAGGCCAAGCCGTTGGGACACAGCTGCAGCGTGGGCACTCCATCTTCGCACTCGTAGTAGTAGTCGCAGTACTGCTCGTGTTCGAACAGCCCGTTGTCTTTCCGGCACACGCTCTGGTCCTTGCGCTGGCACCAAACTGCGCACAAGGAGCGCCAAGTTAGCCAAGTCCTGGCGGTAATGCACGCATTTGGTATAACATCAGAGAGTTTGTATCCTCAAATGTGATATTAAAGTTGCATGCGAAAGAACTGTACGCTCCATTTGGGGAAAGAAAGCAGCGTGGATGTCGCTCCGCGGGTTCGATTCCAGCGGCAAGCGGCCGATTCAGGTGGGGTCCAAATGAAAAAATATAATAAAAAGACTGTGTACTTCTATATGCATAGTGAGTTTTTTAGACGTACACTACAGAATTTTTATAAAAATGCTATGAAAGTCAGGCCCTATCTGTCATCTGCGCATTCGAACTCTGCGCCTAGGCGGAAATATTCTGCCGCAGTGACACTGAAATGACCGATTAACAGAAACTCGCCAATCAAATTTTTGAATATACACTTGAGGGCAGTTGTTTATACGGGGAAGTTGTAGGTCGTCAGTTTATGGCATACCATTTTTTTAGAAATCACGAAAGTTGCACGTAATTTCAGATATTCATCATCGAATTGTAATGGCGATATCGGGACTGACCGCGCCCGGCGCGCAGGAAACGCGGCCGCTCTGTTACGTCAAACCGGAACTTCCCGTGGCGAGGAAATGACAAAGCCTTAATGAAGGCGCGTCGCGGCAGTATCTTGTCGTGGAAAGCGGCTAGTACACAGCTACCTGAGCCGTGGCTCAGGGAGTCGGGTGTCAGCGTGCCACGGGTGTCGAGCTGTAGGTTTTGCGGCTCGCCACCGAGCGTTCCCACACTGTCCGGAGCTGTATCCGATTGCGCTTCTTTGACTGACGACAAAACAGTTGCCGACAAGACAGTATACAGAAGACGCTCATAAAGTTTACAATCAAAGAAATGCTTTAGCCTGTCTGTAGAAATCGAAGCACATGACGTCCATGGAGCTGTTTCGCCGACAGGCTTTTTACATATCCACTCAAAAAGTTGAGATTCCAGGGACTTGTAGGCTTTCATTTGTTTAAGGGGAATAACGTTTGTTGAGAATAAAGCTTCCCAACGACGTCATCATGAGTTGTCTGTGGAGAGACATTATATGACACCGGCAGTCGTGTCTGATCCCAGTATGAGAGCATATCGCTGCAGTTCCTCGTTAAATATCACTGCTGTGCGTCGTTAAAAATTTTGGTCGCTGCAGTAAAATATACTCTAGTCACGGGTAGCATTACGCCCCAAAATGCCATAAAACGTTTCGATACCATTAAAAGAAGTTGTGGTTTTTCTGCTGGAATACTTGGTACCTGGCTGTATCAGCAACGATGGAAACCATATTCTTGCTCACCAGCGAGGCAGGTGACAAAAATACAGCGCCCCCTACAAATCATTAGCAGAGCAGGAAGCCATGGACTTCCATAGGATTCAAACGGGGTCTCTCCGAGCTTACAAATATTAAACAATTATTTTTGCAACGATGTATGGGCACGCCTGTCCGTAGTGTGGCTGCTCGCCATCGCTTTACATTTCGTGGGGATGCCTAAACAGACCACCAAATTTGAATACCTTTATAGGTCAGCTTAATCTATCTAACACGTTCGAGCTATGGGAGACACAGCTCGCCAGCTGTGACCCGGAGGTGCAGCTAGTGCTTCTGGGTCACGTGAACCTTGGACTTGGGGCCCCGCCCATCGAGCTTATGACCCCTTACCACAAACCCTTATCAATAAAGTTATTACTCTTCTTCTTTATGCACATTTAAAGCGAAAACACCATCCAGCATGCCAGGGTGACCTGCTCTATGCGTCAGTCATCTTGTGAAGTGTAAAATAATTTGCCAATAAAATATAGTAGAGAATGGAATGCTCAAGATATTCTGACAAAAAGAATGTTCCACATTCGCCGCCATGGCCACGAATGGCGCTGGCTCCGAGGATTACACAAAGAGGAATAAAAGTGCAAGAGGTATTTGATGAAGAGCGCACAAAGGACACAATCACGCACGCATAAAATGACACAAACACACGCGCTGCACTGAGACTGATGCTTCATTGTCGAAATACCCGCCTTATATAGAACAACACGCACGTGCGTACTGACAGCAGTGAAGACGATCAAGACCACACAAAAAAAAAACATAATTGCTCAGACATGACGTGTTCTCATACAAATTGCAAACAGTATGTGATTATAGACCTAGGTATCCGCGCGTTTTTAGAGAACGATACCAAGGAGCAACTGGCACATTCATGTTTCCATTTATCAGTTTCCATTTCCTCGAGTAATTCTCTTGCTTCCTCCTTGCGTTCTTTGTGCACAACCTCCGTTCCTGTCAGAGTGGGAGCACAGCCGCAATCCCTACAATTAAAGGACAAATGTCCCGAATTCTTAGCCGAGAAGTGACGGTTGTCGAGTGGCACAGCGCGGAAAAACAGGAAAGGACGACAACAGAGACAGAGTACAAAGAGCGCTGACTTACAACTGTTTATTTCGCTGGCAGCACCAGGTATATGTACTACAGCGGGGCAGAAACATAGCAAAAAGACGACAAACAAGAGGTGCATGGGGTGATAGCTGAAAAGATCTAATCACCAAGTTTCTAAAAATTTTTGCTCCTCCTTCGTCAATGTAAGCGATGGCATGCTGACGCATCCCTCTCCCGCATGAGCTATTTCGGCCGCCTCAACAATTTCCCTGACGCACTGGTATTTGTGGCGATAAACAATGCCACTTTTTGAGAACTCGGCATTGCACGGCTTAGTACGCCGACGCATGGACTTATCGACACAGTTACCGCAGTGTAAGCTGAGATGGCCCTGGTTACCATCTCTTATATTCTTGTTGCTCTTTTAGCTTTGTGTTGACGCATCTGCCGGTCTGTCCGATGTATTCGCGTCCGCAAGACAACGGCACGCGATATACAACGCCCTCTTCACAAGGCACAAACATATTCTGGTGACGAATACTGCATGATTCTCTTCTTCGCTTTTACACGGGTTGGTTTTCTTGGAACTGAAAGTTTTAGTGGAGCCGGAAACACGACTTCGACACCTACACGCTTTCCCATCTTGTTTAGGTTACGGGATGCCTGGTGAATATTGCCCATCAGCAGTGATTTTGCCGTAGGTAACACCGGCGCACACTGTATGCTTCGCCCCTCCGCAGGTTTCACGTTAGTGGAGCTGAAACACCCTTCCCTACACGGTTCGCCCCTCCCCAATTTCTAAGCAAGCAGAACTCTGATATTGTGTCCTCGTCGATTTGTGGTATCACAGTGAGATCCTCTGACCATTCAGTTCTGGGTATCGAAGAATAAAAACGGCCGCAAAGCTGCGCCGGAAAGCTGCGCCAACGACTGCTGCTCAACCTCTCTGTGGCCTTTCCTTATGAAGCCGCTAGCAGACGATTCCGCGACGGCTCCCAACAAAAAATGGCGGAAGTGCCCAGTGTTGCCGGAGGACCACGCATTATAAATATCCCCTATTGCAGTGATAGAGGAGATTGTGAGTGGAGTTTTGAACACTTGAAAACACCAATTCAAAACGACAATAACATGTTGTAGATGGAATAGTCTTTCACGCGCCAAATGTACGGGGTCAGTTGCTTGCACATAATTGTTGAAATTACAGGATGCTATATATAATGGGAGCGATATTTGCATGCAGAATAGCCAACGCAGGGAAAAGAATGGGTGTAAGGAAATACATCTGATGCGTGCACGGCATTGACAACATGCGCATAACGTGACGCTCTCAAGCAGGAAGTGTTTCTATAATAGCTCCATTTGCGTATAGCAGAGAAGTAATCAGCCAAGCTATTTGAGATGCACTTCAAACCCTTAACGAGCGCAGCGGTGCGGTCGCGCTTTCCTTACGGACAGCTGAACAAGTGCAGCTGAAGCAACGCGCCCCGTACATGTTCCTTCCTCGTTATACACGGGATGGACCAATGTTTTATTGTTCTTTATGCGTATATGGGCATTTTTCCTTGTTCTTTTTTCCTAAGTACCAGCTAGCGAGTTCCTCGTAAGAAACTCCCATACAATTTCACGCCGCTTCAGGCAGCAATTTCACGAGTGGTCGATGCCAGCGCCGCCGCATCATTCCACGATGGAAGGCCAGCACCCATGAAGCTACTCGCGCCGCTATTTATTCTCGTTCATCGAAGCGCGGTAGAAACGCTTCCCTAGAGCGTGGGTGGCATTGTCACTGAATGACCACTGCAAAAAGCCCAGAAGACGCGTGTTCTCGCGTCACGAAAATAGCAGCCAGAGAAGCCACATCGCCCATTTATCGGACGTTCAGACGACAGAGTTAACACCAAGTGTAGTCTACTCATAATGGTCCTTTCCGTTTAAATATGCTACGTTTTTTCCATTAAGCTTTCAGTTGATAGACAGCGCTTGTGTCGTGGACTTCCTTGTGTTTCGTGTGTTGTGTGCGCTGACCGTCATTTTTCAGCTAGCCCAATTTGCTACATTACTTAAGCTAATGATAGAAGTAAGCCTCTTCTTTTCTGTTCTTTTTTTTTTCGGCCTAGCTATATTTGGGGTTTTAAGGGTATTCTTTCCTTACATTCGGCATACGCGTCCTCGGACGACACGACGCCAAATGAAGCGGCGTGTTTGCACTTGACGCATATGTCTGCTCTGCATGTGAGTCATGTTAAGGACGCATTTGTTTCCAGACAGCTTCCATACAGGATAATTTAGGGTAACAAGTCCAGGGAATAAAAACCGTTATTTTCTTTCCACTTTGACCGTTTTTTCGACGGGACATTTATCTGCGTTTGGAGGACAGACCGGCCTCAGTAATCTTGCATCCGTCCGCTGAGACACTTCTTTAAAGGAGCACTGACACAAAATTTCGAAGGCGAGATAATGAGTGAAATAGATGTATGTGGAGCCATACACAACGTCTACGAAATATCAAGGGCCAATATAGCCTAGAACATATTTAAAATCAATTTTAAAGTGCATGCCGCGCGACTGAGCGAGATGCGAGCACCTCGCGACGCCGACATCAACGCGGCGGATATGTAAACAAACCTACGTCACGAGTTTGTGTTGGCTGGTTGCTGGTTGTGCCCTTGCGCTTGCGCGCTTGTGCTACCTGCCATTTCTTCCTCCGTGTCTGCGGCTTTGCGTGTGCTGGTTGTGCCCCCTTCGCTGTTCGCTCGTCGTGCCAGTTGGCAGATGTTATGGCCCGCTCACGCTAGCGGCAAGCCTGCCGCAACGGCGTGGTGCCGCAGAACATCGGCCGTCGCCAAGCGCGCGAGAGCTGTCGAACGTGCACGGCAAGCTTCTCCGGCGAGGCATTCGCGCCTCCGAAAAACATGGCCGCACTGCCAAAAGCGGTTGTCGTCCACTTCGAATCTATCAAGTGGCCGCCGTGCGCTCTGTAGCGTGTAAGCTCCGAACTGGTGCTTCCTTTTGCTTTAGATTCATGTCCTTAAGCTTCGACAGCAATGTATTCGTCCCGATTCGGCGCCGTTTTTGAGAGCCATAGTCAAATATTCGATGCTGTAGGGTTAGCGAGTCGAAATGGGCGCTTCTGAGTGCTCGGAGGACATAGATTACGCGTTTGTTAGTTGTTTCTAATCCTCCATAGGTGGCGATACTTGACCTAGTGCCACCTTGGGGACACTTTATTTGGTTTTACGCGATGCCTTTTTTAATGCCGGACAGACTAAAACGCTCTATTGACTGCTCGAACCATGCCTGGCAACGACACGGACGACGTCCGCACTTCTAACGTGAAAAATGCGGATAAAAAAAGCAAGCAGCTCGAAGAGTCCCGCGTCAGACAAACTGGCCTAGCAGACGAACCGTAAGTGCGGCGCCCGCCGCACCCGCTCTCGCGCGTCGCCTACGTCACAATTTTGCGTGGTCACGTGGCCAGCTGCGTTTACCTGTCCTCCGGAAGTAGTGCTGCCTAGCTCGGTGCTCTTTGAAACCGAAACTGCGACTGGGCGCTCTAAAAACGTCTCTAAATAAATAACCGTCGCGCACTCGCGCAAACGAGGTTCGCAGCCGTGATAAGTGGATCATAAGCTATCTATTGCAACAACAGCAAAAACAAGGTGCAAAATTTTTGTGTCAGTGTTCCTTTAACGTTGTAAACGCGGCGTGTTTTTTCGAGTGACCTGCCTTTAGCGATGTTTCATTCGAGCCTTTAATGATGTCCATTACTGGCTTCGACATTCCGAAACTCAGCGAGCAGTTGCAGCGGAAAGCGTGCAGGCGGTGTGTGCTCACTTGCAACTGTACGCGGGGGCAATGTTATCACCCCAGTGACACAGAAGCGGCGGCGCTGAACCCCGCCGCGCTGGTAGCGGAGAGCTAGAAGCACAGTTTTGAATACACCGTTGTGGCGGGGACATCTTGAACATGAAATGGTGATATCGCGCTAGCGGAGTGCCCAAAACGGGGTGGTCATCTTTCACAGCTGTCCAGGGACGTTTCGATCTCTTGCCCCTGTACGGAGAGCGAGGAGTCGTTTTCGACACAGACTTCATCGTTTTTTAAGTGCGCAGCAATTAGCGATCCGGCTTGTCGTTCATCTATGGATCTCATGTTGCGTGATCACGCTCACGATAAAGCGCTCAATACAGCCATCACAAGGCTAGCAATGCTCAAAACTGAGTTAAAATTAACGAACAAGGTCTAAAATAATATAATTAACAGAAATGACCACGAAGTTATTGCAATTATTATCTTAAAATCGCCAAAAACGTTTCGGAAACATGTGGCTGATTCCGGCGCCGCGCAAGAGGGCGCCACCACTTCGCTAAGCAAGCGATTGCTTCTCTCACCGGCCCTCTACGACACTGCTGTGTATGCTGACGGCCCTGTAAGCGCGTCGGAGAGACCACACACGCGATTCTCAACAGCAAACTCGCTGCGGATATTGATTACACACACACACACACACACACACACACACACACACACACACACACACACACACACACACACACACACACACACACACACACACACACACACACACACACACACACACACACACACACCTTGTGTCCCAGCTAACTCGACCAAGATTCAAAAGAAACCTGGCGCTCTGGAAAGTTGTACGTGCTGCATGATATTTTTAGTCACGTGTACTTACAACTTGAATATTTCTCATTTCTCTATATATATATATATATATATATATATATATATATATATATATATATATATATATATATATATATATATTCGACCTCCACCATCGCGTTTCTGCTGCAACGTTTAGAGACTAAATGTGGTCATGTTTTTCCTTATTTCACCTCAAGAGAAACACCGAGAAAGCAGAGGCTATCGAGATCAGTGCTGATAATATTGAACGTATCGAGATACTTGCTTGTACAGTAATGGATGCGTGTCGGTCACCTTTAGAGGCCTACGCACACTTTTCCTATTACGCTTAATTCGAGTGTCGCCAGCTTTTTTAAAAGTTATTTTTCTTTCTTTTTAGAGAAACGATCTGGACAGTACTCTGAACAGAAGTAAAAAAAAAGAGAAGGGGACGCGGTGAACGTTGGAGTTTTGCCAGTGCGCCGCATAATCATCTCGCGGATTTGGCACGCACGTCACGCGTGAATTAACTCGGGTCCTCTGAACATTAACTACTTAAGAATATATCAAAATAGCCTTCTGCGTAAAGAATAAGCGTGTATATTAATTAGGACATATAGACAGAGAAGTCTTTTAGGTGTTCATCAACTTGTGAATTTTGTTGCCGTTGTTACAGACGCGATTCAGGATATTTTTTTAATTTTTTGTTGCAAGAAAAGAAAAGAATAACAAGTCCCGCTGGCTGCATCATTACCAGACCGTAAAAATGCGAGAATAGCGTTGTGCTGACACCGAGGAAATGAAGAATCAAAGGGCGCAGTGATTGTAGAAAGGGAGCTAAAAAAAGAGACGAGGCCAAGTGTATTTCGTTCGTAGAATCGACGGTAAGCTCAGCGACATATAGGCACGAATCCTGCGCCCAGACGCTTCCTTATATGCTGGACATTCAGGAAGCTTTTGTGGAGCGACGGGGTCACGCAGAATGGGGTCAAGAACGTGCGTTCAACCGCTCTCCTTTTCTCGGCGACCAAAACCGGGTCGTCGTCGGACAGCGCTAACCATGAATGAAGATTCCATGTGACAAGTGGCGAAACGGCGCGTGGCCACAATGTGCATAGCCAGACCTGCATGGCTGCGCTGTTCCCTCACCAGCGGCAAAATTAGGCAGGTTTTTCACTGACTCGGCAGCTGCAGGTGTTCCAAGACTACAATTCAAGTTTCACGTTTGGTATATTGCTTACTTTCCACAAGAAGGCGCTCTCAGTATTCACGAGGGTCGCCCATTGGTTGAAAGGTCACTGGTTCCAGCAGCATGCGCCGTGTGTGTACCCAATAATAATAAATAGATTTGGCGCCAGAAACAGAGACCGCAGACACATAGAAAGGAAGTCATTTTTGCGGCCGTGGTTTTGGCGTCAAGTGTATTGTTCAACATGCAAGACTACTAAGGTACACAAAGTAGCCCAAATTTTGTGTGAGCGTGTCGGCCCTGTTGCTATTGCGCTGCTTTACACTCTGCGATTAACCCTAACTTCACCTGTCCGCGAATCGCTTAAAGGTTCAATACGAGAACTTACTCTAGCAATGGGACACTGCAGCGACGTGGCATCCTTTGCCTCGTTCTCAAAGAGGATTCGCAGCAGCTTCAGATGGCGTCTTTGTTCCTGTCGTTCTTGTGTGGCTGCGCTTTCAGCATCCGTTCACTGGAGCTGCCGAGCCATTTCTAGGCCTAACCTCGACCGTTGACACTTGTTGGCTCAATGAGCAGATAATGAATTAAGTTATTAAATCAACACAACACACACGAGCAGTTTGTGAAGACGACTGCAAGAAAAACAGGCTCACGCAAGGTAAAAGCGTCATTAAAAAGAATAGTCGATTCGAGTAAATTGTGCAAATATGAGCAGCTCTAGGACTAGTGGTCAAATATTGCCTTATACGAATGTTCAGCGCAGTGACAATAACAAAACATGCATGTACACAGGGGTCCACTGTTAAAGGGAACATCGGAGCGTGTGGCGGCAGCTCGGCGCCGCCGCAGGCTGCAACGAGATTCGCGCAGACGCAGTGAGCACCGTGCCCAGCGCTCTTTCGTCTCGTCAACGGTTCGCTTCGCGACGATTCGCAGCGCGAATGCAGATGGCAGCAGACGACGAAAGAGCACGACTCACAGCGCGCACTGCGCCTGCGCAAAACTCGTTGCAGCCGCTGGCCGGCGGTGGTGCCGAGCTGTCGCCACACGCTGTGATGTTCCCTTTAACAGTGGACCCCTGTGTACGTTTTGTAAAAAAACGCTTTTCCTCTTTTATTTAAGCAGTCGTTTACTGAGTTGAAATGGCTGTAATGAATAGGCGTTACGCATCAGACACATGACACTTAGTGTCACATGACACACGAACACCTTCTTAGTGCTTTAAGCATGGCGCTAGTTTACATAACAGTCAGAATAAACTGACTGTCATGACCACAAGCGTGCGCACGGGGGGGGGGGGGGGATCCGGCCCCCCCTAGTCACCTAAGAAGAGGGGAGCGCAAAGTCCGCCCCATACATTGGCAATAGGCAGGTGGGGGGGGGGGGGGCGCCGCGCCGAACGTTCGAACCCCCGAAGGGGAACCCTGCGCACGCCTATGGTTATGACTGAGTAAACTGACTGAACATAACCAGCGAGAATAAACTGATTATTCTTGAAATGTGAAGTAAAATCTTATTGGATTACACGTCTTGTTAACGAGCTTGCTGTTTTGTCAGCGCCACTGGCGAGAATAGTGACGGTGCGCTTCGATATCTGCCAATGAGAGCGCTGAAGAAAACGAGCAGTGTGGGGAATGACGTTCCAAAATGACCGTTTGGTCAATCTTTCTATTAAGTGACAATCACTGTCGCCCACTGTTTTCGAGGCAACGCCTCTCCGCAGAAAAGATCTCTTCCAGAATAGAGCGAAAAGCTATCCGTATTAGGTCTACGGGCAGAATTCCTTTTTCGGCTCAAACTACTTTAAAATGCGTCTGTGACAGATGTGTAAGTTAACAGGCATACCGAAAAGATGAGCAGTTATTGGGAACGTTCTCCATTCCAGCCAATCCTATTCTGCTGGCCCATATATCCAGTGATTCAACTGTCATGTCCTCAAGGACTGTTGAGGTACACACAGCCACCAACAAAAACACAATCATAGGACGAACAAGGGGGACTGTATTAAGCGAGATGAATAACCCTGCAGGCCGCATAGAGGAAGTCACGAAGTGTTCTCGTTCGAAATGTAGTCAAAACACTGGATGCCACCAACAGCTCGGTAACTGGACATTAGCGTGTGGTTCGTTCGCATTTAATAATGCAATATCGCGCGGTGTGTGTAGTGAAAATGCGGGTAAAAGGACTACAAGGAACGCTTTTTTTTAGGCCTTCCGGAAGCTCGATTTATGCAACACTTATCACCGTACGCGAGAGTGGCGCAGATAGAAGACCAATACACGTGGGAAGGACATCGCTACAAGGATCGATTTTCGCATAAATTGATGGATGCGAGGAGCACATGGCGGGCGAGACCGGTTGTCGCAGCATGTTCCCCGTGGTGTTCGAAAGAAGTTCCGTTAGTGGACCCGGTTTCTCGAAGACGCAGCGCCAGGAATGCAGCGCACGTCTGATGCGGCTACGCCCGTAACCAGTTTGACTGGCCACGTTTTCCTTCTTCGGAGTGGGTCGCCGCCGCCGCCGCCGAGGAAGCGCCTTTAGAAGCGTGCCACATTCGTGTGCCGCCGGCGGTTGCGTAACTGGAATGCGCGAAAGTAGAGCGCTCTCGTTTGCACCTGGGTCTTCAAAACGCTCTTCCTTCCGAAGGCCCATTTTATGTGCGCATTGGCGAGGACATTCGGGGAAATCGAAGCCACGTGAAAAGCGAAGTTGCATTCCGCACAAGTGGTGCATGAAAAAAGCGAAACGTCGGCGGGGGATAAATGGGTCTCCAATGTAAGAAATCGCTGTCACGTGTCAACGGCCAACCCAATAATTGGTCTGCGGTTTTTGTTTGCAATGGCGTTGCTCCGAAAATGCGTGCGTTCGTACAGTAGCGAGTACATGACACGTCTACTGCGCACGACTGCACTACCAATAATAAATGCGAGCGGATATGATGACCCTATCAAAGAAAACGTTTCGGCAACGTAGGAGCCTTGTTCATGAACAGGGCTCCCATGTGGAGGCCGGAACGTAGACTGTCGATGTTGCCATCACTCCTGCAGTTGTAGCATGTAAAAAAAAAAAGAAATAAGAACGACGTCCTTATTCCAAAGGCTACGAACGCCACGAAAGCTCGCTCGTGAAATGTGGGTCGCTCACCGGTGCCGACGAGCAGCAGCAGCAGGAGCAGCGGCGATCCCATGTTCGCGGCCCCACCGAGTGAAATAATCTCGCTCTTCACGGGCCCAGACTTTCCTTTTGAGCCGGCGCCATGTTACGTCCGGTGCGCTCATTGGCTGTCGAGGAGAACGCGCATGCGCTCTGTCCGCCGTCCCATCCTCTCCTCTGCACCGGTCGGCTCTTGCGTTTTCTTGAGTTACTGATGGCCGGGATTTTTACGTACGCGCAGTGACGCTCTTTCGGTCAGGAAATATGCCTTCCCTCGTATAGCACAAGCTCTCCTAATAGAATCAGCCCGTCACAATGATCAAAAATATCAAAGCTCTAAGGGCGCATCTTGATGTTCGGAACACTCAACTTAGGTGCCACAAGTAACGCCTATTTGCGACTGCCACGTTGCTCGGGAGTTGATGGAATAATTAAAAAAACATACTGAAGACAATAATTCATGACTACCATGAAGGATAGGGCCTTACACGTGCGCTAAAATAGATTGTGACCCAAAACTCAGCCTTCGAATTCCCCCAGGACTTCGTCGAGGTGACGCTACCCTTCTGTGCAGGTTATAGGTTGGGTGTCGCATTTACCTGTGCGTACGCGTTCCGCATAGGAATGGCCGACACCGCAGCTTGTGACCACTGCGGAAGTGATGAAACAATTAAGCATATTCTGTGCGACTGTCCACAGTACTGTTCGCAGAGACAGTCACTTTGCAACGCGCTTGACAAATTGGACAACCGAACTCTTTCAGAAGAAAGAATCCTGCGCCACCGACAGGACTTTACGTCTCAGAAGAAGGCTGTGCAGGCGCTAATGCGCTTTCTGCGTTCAACCGGGCTATCAGAACGGCTGTGATAGGACATCCTGCATGTATGTGCATGTGTGCATGTTTTGTTTTGTTTTTATTTTATCTCCCTTTCTCTCTGTCCTCTTTCCGACCCCTATATCCCCACCCCTGTGCAGGGTAGCAAACCGGTCGCTCGCACCAGGTTAACCTCCCTGCCTCTTCCTTTTCATCTATTTCTCTCTCTCTCTCTTACCCTGATGCGAAATAATTTGGCATGAAATTATTTACTTATTTGCAGATATGTCATGTATCACTCGTCGAAATAAGAGCACTCAGCGCTCGGAACTGAATATTGGAGCTCAGGGCATAATATGAGGAAAATTTCGATATCAGAACCAGTTTGATTGCTTCCGTTCATCAAGTGTTGGTTAGCGTTAACTTGAAATGACATTTTGCAGAGGAAGATGTACGTACACCCTTCATTTGCATTGGAACGGATCACTGTCAAGGCAATATAAATGACATTATAATAATGCTGGTTTTCATTAAGGTTGTGTCAAACAAAGAATCCACTACACGTGACCTGCTCAGCGCTGCAGCTTTAAAAGAGAGCTCAAGCCATAAGACTAAGACAAGTACAAACAAAATCGTACTATACTCAAATCAGGGAGTGGTACGGAGCAGGACAAATAGAAATGACATGCAAAGCTTGCATATGCACGTTAGAGCACACTCTCAGGGACTGCGGCTCACTGGGGCCCGATATTACGCGGGACCGCTTTGAAAGGCTCATCAAATCACCAACATATCACAATCGAGTTCTGGCTCTCAGCTCACGATTGGACCAGGAGGTTTGACCTCCCGGTCCCGTCGTGGGAGTAGCCAGGCTGGCGCATTCGCGTCATGTACACGGTGGACAATAATGACTTGAAGAAGAAGGCGCATGACTTCGGAACTCCGCTTAATCTCGTTCTCAGCGTCCCTCGCCAGCCTCCTCCACACTACGTCGTCTCCTCGGCGTCTAGCTGGCGTTTGACCGCCACCCTACGAAGGTTAATAAATAATTGAAACGCTCAAGGTTTTCGAGTGTTCTACATCGTCAAAGCATCGCCAGACGATAAGGTCAAATGCAACCACATTAATGGCGTCTCCAGGCGCGGAGGCGACTTATTTTAATAATAACGACAAAATGTTGTTAATGCTTTATCCTCAGCGTGATATCAAACTAAGCGTTGACTGAACATATGTCTTGTTATGAGGGTGGTGAACAAGTAGCAAGCTAGCTTGGATAGGAGAGGGCTCGGCTATGTTGCTACGCAAACACGGCTACCAATGGCAACCAGTATAATAGTGTTTCACAATGTGCGCAAATCGCATAGTATATCGCGTATCGCTTGCTACGAAAAAGGAGTGGCGAAAGTGCAGTTCCATCTCTTAGACAGAGCTGCTACTGAACTAAGGTGTATTTCAACACAGATGAAAGTTATAATGATTACTGACGTTTTACGTACCGAAACCCCAATATGGATTAATTTCGACCGCCTTTAACATCGCATCGGCGTGTAGCCGCCGGGGCCGAGAAGTGAAGCCGCGCTCTCGAGGTCAGCAACGCGATACCACGCGCTAAGTTGCTTCTGCGTATGCTACGTGGAGAATAGCGCTGCGCGAACAGGGGCACAAGAAGAACAGACAGTATCTTGTGTCCCTTTTTACCCACCGCTCTGCGCTGCGACGTCGTGCATTTGGCACCAACGGGTTTCCAGTGTTTAGGTGTTGCAGTCTGAAATGATCTCGGCTGGTGTGAGCGTGTAACTAAATTGATTTCATCAGCTAACATGTGAGAGAGAGAGAGAGAGAGAGAGAGAGAGAGGCGCTGTTCCAGCACCGGAGTGCAACCACAACTGTTCTTTATTGTTTCGTCCATCCATGCTCTCGCACCGCCCGCGGCGCCGCGGTCCTGGCCTCTCTTCGGCAAGGAGTCGCGCCGATGTTGCTGGCACTACATAACTGCCCCGCTACAGAGCATCGCGGTCTGCGAACGTTATCAGCAGCACCACGAAGCGCGGCGGACGGAAGTAGCATCAGCGCCGACCGTAAACGAGGCGTCCGGGGCTGAAATGAGAGATGCGACAGTGGCAGTCGCTTGGCACTGTTGGCAGTGGGCTGGCTTCAGCCACTCAAGTGCGATGATGTTCCGGGCGGAACCAGAGGCAGGTCCCGATGTTATGACCCTCCTCCCTTAGCTTTTTTTTATGTATAAACTCAGCATGGGTGTTGACGCCCCATACGCAGCTTTAGGTATCAGACATTTCATAAGCTGACCCCCTCGGAAAAATCCTGCATCCGCCCCTGGATGGTGTCAGCTTTGCATTAAACGTCCATGTAGGCTCGCGCCTCGCATGTGCGAGGAAGGGTGGTGTGGGTGGAGAGCAGGCCGAACGGGTCTATAGCGCACGAGGACGTGAGTTTCGTTGGCGAAGTTACTTGAGATGTAAGGTTTGCGTGCTGGAACAGGACGCGTCGGACAGGCTTTTAGATCCCGGAAAAGGTCGCGAACAAGTTGCACATAGTCGAGAGTAGACAGAGCAGCCGAAGGTGGTTGTTGTGGGGAAAAGTCTCAGACCAGATGGAACACAAAGTACTTGCTGTTGGGGTAGTCGGCTCATTCTTGGTACCGACCATAAAACTATGCAGACTTAGCAAGGAAGGAAAACGGGAGAGAGGAAAGACAGGGATGTTAAACAGTTTGGCATAACGGGTATGCTACCCTGCACAGGGGGAAGGGATTGTGAAGGAGGGTGAAGGAGCAAGGTAAATCCTAACTTTCGAATGTGTTCTTACAAGAAGCTTCATGGCTATATAACAATATTGCACTTGCGCAAAAGTACCAAAGAACATACCAGCACCAAATCACATCACCTGATCACACTTTCTAAATTACAACTCTCCGAAGGAAAGCGGAATATTGATTGATGTGTCGCTGGCACGTGATTCCCCCGGTATCGTGATAAGAAACGCCTCCAATAATTATCGTGCGGCCGTGCCCTTAATTCTGCCAAGAATCCTTATCTTGTTCAGCCGTGGCTCACACTGATGTGCCATGCAATGCGTACACTCTAAGGCAAAATTACCCCAAAGAGGAGCAGCGGAGCCCAATAGGCGCGCGCGACGAACGGATAGACCGTTGAAGGAGCAACCACAGAGGATGCGTGGCGTGTGCAAGCCAGTTAGCCTGCTAAGGCAGCAAAGGGATCAACCGCGCGGGAGATGCAGGCCGTGTGCAGAGATACGTTCCGTGCAGAAGCGTAGCAAGAAATTTTTTTCGGGTGGGGTTCAACGATCCTTTATGTTCGTGCGTGCGTTTGTATGTGTGCGTTTATATATACACATGCCAATTCGAAAAAATTCGGGGGGGGGGGTTCAACCCTCCCCTCCCAATCCCCCCTGGCTACGCCCCTGGTTCCGTGTGCAAACTGTTGTCAAGGGAACTAACCGTCCTCCTCGCTCTTGGGTCAGTCTTCCCACTTGCGTTCGTGGCGGTTGTGTCGCGCTCGGAGAGATCGACGATCTGGAAACTACTCCGCGGTACCTTATATATACAAGTATGCGTGGATGAGCGTGTGGTGTTGCTTTTACGTTTCGCCGCACCCTTGAAGTCTGGAGCAGGTCTCGACACGTCGTGACGCCGCGCTGTATATCTGCGGCGTAGTCACGGCACAGCGTCGCCACTGGCTGGTATGGCGGCCGAGAAGACTGTAGGCCTATCGCATACATGATTTCAATCCGACTCTGGCCAGAAATCGGCGCTAGATTTTTTCACAAGTAAGTGATCATTCTTTATTCTGCCGTGCGTGTCGCGTGCGCGAAACGCATCCCGCTTGCCGGCAACGGGCTTGATCGTGTTGTACGCGTATATCGCTCGCACGAAATGCACTGCGAAGGCCGGCTTGGGCGTCAGCTCGCCTGTGCTTTGTGACCGCCTGGAAATTGGCCGCCATTGCCGTCGGCCGCCCGGACGCTTGCTCATCGAGTGTTCACCGCGGTGATGAGCTGTGGGCTCGCGATATTGAACAAAGGCCTCGCCGCTGCGCTGTGACTCGTTCGAAACGCATTGCGGTGGCCGGTAACGAGCTCGGTTGTATGTCGCGTGCTTGAAGTGCACCGGCATGGGCTGGCGGGGCTTTACTAGCCCACTTTAGCTGTGCTTCAGAACTCTGTGGAAATTGGTCGCCATTACCGTCGACTTCCTCGACGCTCGTTTGCAAGCAGCTCGGCGCCGTTCGTGGCGGCGGCCCCACGTTCGCTTGCTCATCTGATCGAGGTTCGATGGCGGCAGCGGCTGCTGCCGCCAGCGAACCTCGGTGTGACGGATGCGGCTGCCGCACTTGAGCTGTTGTGCTACGTGGCTTGAAATGCGTCTTTGGTGATGTATGACATCACGGTGAAATTATTTGCATCCCATATTTTAGACGTGCGTTTTTATTTCGCCTTGCACATATTTGCCATGTGCGTGCGACTTCATCCTCTCTGTGTCACGTGTGACTATCTATTTGCAATCTTTTTGTGCTTTGCAGGACGCAGCCGTTGTCCACAACATGCAGAATGCTGTGTGCGCTCGCGCGTGCAATGCCAGTCATCTATCGCTTCCGTTGGAGCAGCTTCACAAAAAGGACTGTGAGAGATCTGACAACGCGGCTGGACCTTTATTGGACATTTTACAGTGAATTCAATGAAAGAAGGGAGAAACTTTATATGTATGCAGAAAAATAAAACGTTTCATTGTCTCACTTTTGTCTTTCGTTGTAGCATTGACTGCGAAAGCAGTGATACGCGCGCATGACTAAATACTCTTTCGCGTGTTCTTTTCCGCGGCATTTGTTGCTCACCGCTGAAAAAAAAAAAAACGCGAAAAAAAGTATTAAGCCTTGCGGAGAGTAACTGTAGAAAATCATCCCTCGGGACTTACGGAACATTTGAAGTGGGGATAAAAAGTTCATCCGAACGGAGTATTGAGTGGACCGACCGTTCGTCCGGCAAGTTGCAACTGCGGGGATTAACGGTTGCCCGGTAAGGTGTAAATATCAGGGCTAAATGTTAGTCCATTGAGGTGATCTGTGGGTACTAGCAGTTCACCGGTAAGATGTAAATGTGAGGATTAAACATTAGTCCACTGAGGTGATCTGTGGGGACTAACAGTTTGCTGCATGGGGACTAACTGTTAGACCCGGTGCCGTTAGTACTTTAAAGGGGTCACGAAGCACCCCTTGGGCTTGTTGAAAAAACACATCCTGCGGAAAGCTGACACGGCTATGAACTGCTCAGCCAAATATTGCAGTCGTGCGCGCCGCGTAAAGGCTGCAAGCGGAGCGCGAAGTTGCTGTTTTCTCAGGCGCCCTGTTTTCAAACAGAGGCCGGTTCTCACTCTCGTCGGTGGGCGGAGCACCTGCCGGTTGACGTCGCGTATCTGCTTCTCCGCGTCGCAAAAGACATAGCATGCTCATTGGCTGATAGCCGACATAAATCGAGAGCGGCGTTCAGATCAGATGCGCTTCTTGTCACGGGGTGCCGCCATTTGTCGGCGCCGCACTCCTCAGTCTGCTAACTTTACACGGTAGCCACAGTCGCACACGCGAATCGCAGCGGGAGAGCGATCGCGTTTCACGACGCGCGCTGACGTAACTTCTTTCCCCCGTGCCATCCCTCCCCATGTAGCAGGGGCGTAGCCAGGGGGGGGGGGGGGTTGGGGGTTCAGACCCCCCGAAAATTTTCAGTTTTGCTTGCGTATATACACACGCTCACATACAAACGCACGCACGAACATACATAAAGTATGGTTGAGCCCCCCCCCCCTGAAAAAAATTTCTGGCTACGCCCCTGCTGTGTAGCTTCCAGTGCGCTCGTTGGGACGAGAAAAGAGTGAAAGCGCTGAGAGCGCGCGCCAAACCCCCGTAACTCCGCTCGTTCTTGACGGATTCGAGAAATTTTTGCGGCAATCGATTCGGGAGGCAGTAAACTCCGATACTGAGGTCATTAGGTCATTACTTGGAAAGTGGTTCATGACCCCTTTAAGGAATTAATGGTTGTGGCAGCCCCATTAGTTCCCCAAGGGACACACCCTTTTAACGCTCTTTTGCCTAGAATGATAGGCAAATACGCTTCGTCTATACCTTTTAAAGATAGCTCGTGTTTCATCGCCTGCTCGTTGACGCAGCGTGCGGTGTGGCCGAAATATGCCTTACCGCAAGAAAGCGGAAACGTGTACTAAACCTGTAGCAAACTTTGCAAATGGCCTGGTATGCGTTTTTGAACAACCACGCTTCCTGCTACTGTCAGATAGTAAGCATGGACACAACGCCGAGAAAAAGGTTGGTACCTTTGTCTGTTAGCCATATTTTTCAGGTTGTGGGACACACGGTGTATTCTTATATGGTGCGACCTCAGGCTCAGTGGCGTAGCCAGAAACTTTGTTTGGGGGGGGGGGGGCATGTAAACATGTACGTATATATATATATATATATATATATATATATATATATATATATATATATATATATATATATATATATATATATATATATATATATAATGAGGCAAGTGGTTTCAGTGGATCCAGTGATTAATAAAAATTGGCTTGAGCGAACGAACGTACGAAAACTTTTATTGTTCCAACGTTTCGGCCGGGGTCCGGCCTTTGTCAGGTATTTCCTGACGAAGGCCGGACCCCGGCCGAAATGTTGGAACAATAAAAGTTTTCGTACGTTCGTTCGCTCAAGCCAATTTATATATATATATATATATATATATATATATATATATATATATATATATATATATATATATATATATATATATATATATATATAGAGAGAGAGAGAGAGAGAGAGAGAGAGAAAGAGATAAAGAGAGATTCGTATTTGCTTCTCCAAAATTTTAAATAGTTTCGTAGTTTCATGATGCCACTGTTAAAGCACAAAGTCTGTTAAAAACTGGGACCTAATGAAATGCATAGTTTTGTTTTCCTTTATGCTTCTCATCGTCCGCAGCACCTGTCCGGTGAAATGTGCCCGCTTGCCATTGCGGGGCAAATAATTAAGTCTTTTACACAGAACAGCCCAAGTAAATTAACGAATGTATATGCAACGAAGTAGAATCTTTGGGACTCGTTCGGGACTCGCAAAAGTGCACGTTGTTTAAAAGGACACTGAAGAGCTTTTCAGTTCTCGAATTTATTGGTCATTTGGAATGTTTACCTCATATAACGTACGGGTGTTTATTTTTTTCGCAATATTTAATTAAACAACGGCGCTACAAGTGGGCAAACTCGGCCCACATATAGGAGAGGAGGACGGCAGAGAGAAACGTAGAGAAGTGGCGGCATCGGGAGGGCCGCGCAAGATCACTGCAGGGAAGCGTCAGCAGCGGGATTTGTAGGGATTTGCTTACCGTTGCACCGTACCATTCGCCCACTTCGAGATTCTTGCGATACCGAAGTTCGCCAGCAGCGTAGAATTTCTATGGCCTTTGCAACAGCCCAGGCCCGTAGCCAGGGGGGGTGGGAGGCTAGGGCCCCCCCCTTCAACTTCACATCCAGCAAAATTTGGGGGGGGGGCACTAGGCATCCCCCCCAAATTTTGCTGGATGTTGAAATTGAAGTTTATTGCCACATAGTTCTTGCAGGTGTTTTACCGAAAATAAATAATAAAAATAGGTGTTTTCATTAAATTGTCAAGCTTTTCAGCAAGTGCACCCCCCCCCCCCCAAAAAAAAAAAAATTCCTGGCTACGGGTCCGCACCCGCCTATGCGCCGTGTTTAAGCATGCTCACCATGCCGAGTTCTGCGCGGCATTTGGCTGCAATAGCAGCTACAGTCCCGATGAAGGCGCATTTCACGAATTCCCTCGAGATCACAAGACGGCTGCGAGTTGGTCACCGCTATTAAGAGCAACAAATCAACAAAAGCAAGTCGGCTGTGCCCGAAGTAGTTCCGAAACGAAAACTCCGTCTGAATTCCGTCTCGAATGCAGTCGCTATGCTTGACTACGAAGTCTGTGTGACTGAAACGCGACGCGGTATCTTCTGTTTTTTCGCACAACAGCAGGGTCTCGCCGCAACCGAGACTTGCCTTCACAAAAAGGAAGGAAAAACTGAGGTAACGCCTCTGATCAGCGGTTTTGCGTGTTGTGCGGAGTGAGTTTCGGCAGGGCCCGCAACAGTGCAGCTCTCCTGCCTCGCTCCCGAGAACGCTGTTCGTCACTTCACAACAAACAGTTACTGAGGTTATGTCCAGCGTTATTCGGGATGTGCACTTGTCTCCATTTTGCCAGTGTCCGTCGTTTGCATGTGCCTCTAGAGGGACATAACACTTGTTGCCACTTTGCACTGGGCCTTCGGAGCACTCACTATTTTAAGTGAAGAAGCGGCGGGCGCGCTTCTTTCTTAAAAGAAAATTAGTGCTTCTTTGGTGCAGTACTGTTAATGTTAAAGTACAATTAGAAAAAGAAACCTTAAAGGAGCCTGCAAGGAACGCACGATTCAAATTAAGGTCATCGTAGCCCCGAGCGGTCCACGGAGCGTTAGTCCGCTGCGCCACCAAACTTCAACAGTGGGACTGAATAATAGGCTGGATTTATTTGTTGACACGCTGGCTATCGCTACGTCTGAATGTGACTCCGGACACTTTCTTCGCGAAACGCTCATTTCGAATCGCGATCGAACGCATTACGGCTTCTATGCTGCGACATGGGCACTTTCCGTCGTGCGTCTGCTCGATCTAAGACCTAATAATAATAATATCTGGGGTTTAACGTCCCAAAACCACGATATGATTATGAGAGACGCCGTAGTGGAGGGCTCCGGAAATTTCGACCACCTGGGGTTCTTAACGTGCACCTAAGTTTAAGTACACGGGCCTCAGACATTTTCGCCTCCATCGAAAATGCAGCCGCCGCGGCCGGGATTCGATCCCGCGACCTTCGATCGGGTCAGCAGTCGAGCGCCATATGATCCAAAGTGTCCATTTAACGTCACCTGATGCAAATAGAGCAGTGATCCAGCTCGGGCTCCTGATCACTACGTGTGTGACATGTACGATTATAGTAAATTGGTGATTAGCCAGGAATTCAAATATTTTGAGCCTGTGGTTACCAAGGGTGGAGGTGCGGGTTGGGGCGCGCTTTCCTGTGCCGTGTCATCGGCGATGACAGCTTGTTCGTTCATCGCTCGAGAGACTGGCTCGAACAAGTACGGATGTACTACATCGAGCTCACTGCGACAGCCGCAGATCGCCGTATTAACAACTATGCGCTTATTTTAAACTAAAAAACACTAACTACTCGCCAGTGGCGTAGGCAGAATTTTTTTTCGGGGAGGCACCTTCTTGACCCAACATGGGTCTGGGCAGATAAATGGGTTCGAGTGTCATCTTGTGCTCTGAATCCCATGGGGAAAAAAATTTCGGGGGTGGGGGAGGGGATAAGGCCGGTCCCGGTGTGCCCCCCCCCACCCCCCTGTCTACGCCACTGCTACTCGCTATCGTCTGCTGCTATGCGCAGCCAGCAGCCTTGGAGGCACCACCGATGACGTCACGAAGCTTTGACCAATCGTAGCGGCGCAGAGATTCGCGGCGCCGTCCGAGGCGCGTGCGGCGCGTTTTTGTCAAAATACAGTTGTTCGTGCTAGTTTATGCGAATTTTTGACGCTTTTTTCGAGCTCGCCGCATGAAATTATATAACACCTCACCAAAGCCTCATTTTTTTTTTTGAAAAGGGCTTCAGTGTCCCTTTAGGTAGCATTCAATAGTACTACCGAAACCTTACATTTCGCGCTTACTTCTACTGACATGGCGTCGCTGCATAACACGTTTCCTGACAAGAAATATTTTCTTCTTTAGCAGTTTACCTCGAAGATTAGTTCCACGAGGATCTATCACGCGCGGCAATCGTCATGCATTTTTATATAATTACGAGACATAAACATTTGTACGACTTTTGAATACGAAAGCTTGATGTAGGAAAGCTCGTATATTTACGTTAGAATCACTAGATATCAGTGAAGTCACATCAACAAGACATTTAGAAAACATGAGTTTATTATTTTAGATTTAAAATGTAATAGAAAATAACGCAGGAAATTTAAACCTGGCTATATTTAATGCGCATTTGTATGTTCCTGTAGCGAAGCGTTGGAACTCTTTCCCTATAGTCCGGCCGTAGTGTTCAATCACATTTGAACATGCCGCGGGATGGCGACCAAGTTCTGCGTTCAATATGCGACGCTCTTCTGGCTATCACACCTCGTTCTTTGATTACGCTTTCACAGTTGACTACTACAGCTACCACAAGAATTTGTTTAATCATTTAACATAGACGTTAGTCGTCGGGATGGAGATGTACCAGCAATCATCAAAGTGGGTGCATACACGTTAAACGGTGCTATAGCTGCCAGACATCAATATACATTGTGCCAACCCTCTTAGATCAATGTACAGTAACCATTCAGTTACTTCTGCAAGGGCACGCTTTACTTTTGTGTTATTCCGATTCCTATGACGGAGGGATAAACCACGTTTTTTCCTCAAAAACACTAGGCGAAAACAAAAGTGTCCACGACTATGATTGCGCGAAGCGTCACAAGATGGCGACACCGTCGTCGGATAACCCGGTATTCTACAACGTGTACCGGGACACGCTAAAAACCCCTCGTGATTTTGCCGCACCGGTGATACAATCTTATATAAATTAAATATAATTTAAATGCCGTTATCATCAACATTTCATGGTTTATTCGAACATAAGGGTATCCGTTTACGTACGTACGTAAATGTTTACGTACGGGGAGCTGAAACTTTTTCTAAAACATGTGTTCCGGTAACACGGTAACATTAAAAAGTATACGTACAAGCTAAATGTCCCTATTATCTCTCTGTTCAGTTTACAAAAAGTAGTTTCCTTACGCCAGCCCACAAGAAAATGTGGCCCATGCATCGACCGTTACAGGGTGCGTCCTGCAGGAGAGCAACGGATGCGCGCCGAGAGCAACTGTTGCCGTTCGTCCTACTGTTGCTCCCTTCCAACCTAACACAAAACGGTTACTCCCCTAACTTGAGACATGTCAGCCATCTGACAAGTTGGTCTTCTTGGGGAGTAACAGTTGGTCTTTAGGACTAAAACCTCTTCTTTTTCCATTTTTGGCGTAGAGTGTAATAGATGGACTATGTGCAACGGCTTTAGTGCACACTGGTGCGACAGTTTCTGTTAGGAGTAGTTCCTTCAAAGAACGCATAGGTCGCAAGGTTATGTTTTCCTGTCAGGATTCTACTAGATTTCGTAGCGTCGGCGGGGAAATACTTCAACCTGTAGGAGTCTGTGCCGTCAACGAGTTGTTGGCGGGAAAGGTGTTCCCAACTGAGTTTCTGGTTGCGCAGCGGTGTACGCACGATGTTATTCTCGGCATTTTAGATGCGAAGTATCTTAAGGCGGAGCTCAATCCGGTGGTGGTGGTGGTGGTGGTGTGCGGCGTGACCACCCTTACTGCGCATGCGCATACCCTCTCCACACACCTCCTCTCCCCTCCCCTCCCTCCCCTCTCCACTTTCGCTCTTCCCTTCCCCTCTCACTCTCCCTCTCCCCTCCTCCTCTCCGATACCCCACTCCCCTCCCCCTTTCCACTCTTCCTCTGAAACGCGGGCTAGACATGCCGAAATTCTCTCCTGCGCAACGCCGCGATGAGCTCGAGCGCATGCGCGTCCCCTCCCCTTCTCCCTCCTCTCCTACGCTGCCCCCCTCTCGCCCGCCTGTCGACCGCATTCTCCCGCTCGCCCTGTGAGAATTAACGGCCAGGCTAGATGGAAGATACGACGCGCGTAGCGTCCCTCTTCGCGTTCCACGACGCGAGGTCGGTAGCATGCCCAACGAACGCCAACGGAACGCGATCGTGCAAGTGCTCCGGCTTCGCATCGCCTCATGGTCCCCTTTAGCGGGAGATGGTGTAATTTTATTTCCTCCAAGAGTGTGGCGCTTTTGTCGACTGCGGCACAGGTGAACTTTCTGTAGTGGCGACGTTGTTCCTGCCTTCGTTGATGAGCCGCCGCCAGCGGAAGACCCAGTGATTATGTCCGAAGAGTTGACATTACCACCATGCCCTATGATGTCAGTTGCCGTATCTCAGGGCTGGACAAAGATACTTTAAAATTGTATCGCGATACGATACAAGATACTCAGGCAAGAAGTATTGGAGATACAGATACAAGATACTGCCGCAATAATTGTATCCGATACGATACTCGGCAATTGTATCTTAAGATACTTCGATTCATTCTCAAGTTTGTTATTATGGATCCATATAATGTAGCATCAAACGCCTATGCACGAAAATGTCTGCTTGAAAACTTCTTAACTGGGACCGATTTTGTTTCAATTGAAATAAATGTCTGTTAGTATCTCAAAAGTTTTGCCCGCCTTGCTCAAAGTGCATTAGTTTCCTTCTCCAAAACAACTTATGCCGTTTGTTTTAGCTTCTTCACAGGACAACTCATTATACACTTCGCTGACAGTCGTTCTTGCTTGTCATTTTTGCAATTGGTGGGAGTCGCTGCTCAGCTTGCCGACCAACTAGCGGGTTGCCATATAATCACAATAAATTCAATACCAAGCCTTCGCACGACGGCGCAAATACCGGTGTGGACTTTTACCTTGTCCGTAAAAGACAGTTTGCGCAATGCCGTATATCCGGACAGGTGTACATCAGCAACAACGCTGGTGGCAGCATCTTTTTTTCTTGAGGAGGGGGGGGGGGGGCATGATGTATTCTGGTGTTTTGAGACCTTTCGCTAGCAGCCCGGCCCACACACATGACCGTTTTCGTCCCATTTGTTTTTATTTTCTTAATAAGTATGTTCGTGATCTACACAGACATGACTGGTCGCTTTCCTTTCGTGAGGAACGTGTGGTCGCCATGTGCTATAACATAACCGTGGAACAAAAACTCTATATTTCAGAATCCGCGTCCAGATTTCACTTGTTGTGTACATCGCGGTGTCGATGTTTCTCGAATGCTGGCTCCGAATCCCCTTCAGAAATGACCTATGTATGACATATGGCAAATACTTCCTTTCAAATGGCGACGTCATTTTGTTCGAGCTCTCTCCGACCCCCGATCCCACCATCTTCACTGTCCCGGCCCTTGGACCTAAATTTCGCGACTGCGGCCCGCTGGCTATAAGCTGAGTTTGAGACCCCTGGTGTATACGTAGATGATGTAAACCTGAAATGAATTTTCATGTTCTACTTATCCGCTGGCGTAAAGGTTTCTTTGTTGATATACTCACTAACGTGCACTTTTTTAGCAATTTTTCTTCAACGAGAGAACATGTGCGACACAGAAACGTCTCAGAAGTCTTTGTATAGTTGCATAAAGCATCGCAGGACACCGCCGCTATTCGCGCTATTGCCGCTTATAGCTCTCATTACGTGACGATTAGTAATACAAAAAATATTTAAGGAGGCCTGAAACAGGAAAGCAAATATAAGTAAAATAGAGAGGTGGTTCTGTATCAAACATTCACATTGAATGAGTGCAGAAACACTTTACAGACGGCGCCCTTAATACCTATGGGCATGAAGTATCGTCAACTTACCTGTTGAGACAATAGAAAATTCAGTGCATATGAAAAATTGCCTGAAACGGCTCGTTGGGACGCTCACGAGTAAAACGGAACATTCAGTGAAACAACGTTTCTTAAATCTCCTTCCTAACATATTTAAGATGGGCCCTAATGACTTCCATTATTATAATGCAAACTCAATTTCGCCGTTTTTCTAAGCGGTAAGCAGAATGTTTTGTACTGTATACTCAAGGCACGCCCAGATAATTATATATTTGTTTTCAAAATCGCCTTGGCAACGTGTAAGTGTGTAAGCAGTAGTAGAAATAAAGCAGACAGAAGAATTTCATTTCATTTTTATTCCTTAAAGACCCCATTGAAGGGGTATTACATATGGGGTGGGTACATACATGAAAAAATCAAGAATAAAGAATAATCAAGAAAATCAAGAATAAAGCTGAGAAGTTATTTTGGTAGCGCGTTACAAAAGACATACTTCAGACCAGACCGAAAAACAGTACAGAGACCTAGGTAATGTATGGGATGCAAAATGACAGCTACGAAAGCAATTGTGCTAATAATCAAATTATGATATCATAAATTCTTTGAATAAATGTAACGGGAATTGAAAAATACGGTACGCCAAGATATTTTCTGTTAGGTAAACGCTTGCTCTATAAGATCTAGCATCAGTACCAGTGGTACTAAAGTTGTTAGAATCATATTTACATATAAGTTAATTCATTGCATGCAAGTCAAACTTACATCCACGAGATTCTTCAAATCGCTCATATGTAAAATCCAAGAAACGCAAAGCAACCCCATTCACACACGCATCACATCTCGTTACGAATCGAGACGCAAGGAAATCTTCAATAACGACACTGTAGCAACATCAGAATTTGCGCGATAGACGCCGCACGCAGTGGAGTACGCGGCGCAGGACAGTGACTAAGAGCAAGTGTCGCGGCATCGGCGCAACAAAAAAAAAATCGTAAAGACAAAAGGTACGTGGGCTCGGCGTACACGTCCGCGCGCTTGTCTTCCTCATATTCTGCCCTCACTGGATGACTCTGACGTAAAAATAAAATAACGTCGCTGCCCTTAGACTGATCCAGATGGCTTAGGGGCACCAGTACAAGCTTGAGAAGTGGATCTTGGCCAGCGATTATTGTTTCGCACGGTTGTGTTGCGATAGAAGTATCTCGTATCTTAAGATACACGATACATAATCGAATGTATCGGAAATACAGATACAGATACTCGTTTTTCGAGACGTATCGCGATACAGATACAAGATACCCATAGAGTATCTAAGATAGTATCTAAGATACATGTATCTTCGATACTGCCCAGCACTGCCGTATCTGCTCTAGTTTCTGCGGTGTCAGTCTTTGATACCGTCGTTCAATCCCTCACCGTTCCATGTGCTAGAAAAGACATAATTGTACCTAATTCGATTGTTTCGATTTATAACGGATGCACGTTTCTGTGGGCGCCTAACTGTTCTTCAGTGCCGGTTATCCTTCCTCAAGAAATGAAGCTCGCACTGGTAGACGATGCCACGGTATATTCTATTGCTGCCATCAATGCCGACAAAAGTGACAAAGCTTGAGCATCTCCAAACACAGTACCTCCTGTGGCTCGCACATTTTGAGCATGGTTAGCAAGACGCTACGGTCACATGAGCAACAAGGAATGGTTCAGCTATTACAACGTCTGGCGTCCGTGTTTGACTTCGGTGAAAAGGAGAAGCGGCTGTCTTTATCATCTTTTCGAGCACAGCATAACACTGACACAGGTTCTGCTCATCCGGTTCGGCAAAAACCGAACGGGGTGTCGGCATCGGAGCGGAAAGTTATTACTGAACAAGTTCAGGATATGTGGCTTGATATATATATATATATATATATATATATATATATATATATATATATATATATATATATATATATATATATATATATATATGGTCAAGTACATGAGCAGTTTTTATGATTTGACATAAGCAGGCTTACATCTGATTATTCAGATGAACCTGTCTGTTTACCACGCTTGATAGTTGAGAGAAAACTATTTGGTGCGAATTTATTTCCCAGGAGCCGTGTAGCACTTTTTCGGGAATTCCCTTTGTTTTGCAAAATTAGTTGTATAGAAGATTACCGCTGTGGCAGCACTATACTTGACCAAGATATATGTATTGTAGTATGTAAAGCTTACATGGGGCTTCAGTTTGTTTCAAAGTGAATATAGCACATTTGATAGCTTTGACTAAGTGATATCTTTGTGTTACTGAGAAATATGTATTAAGAGTGCTTTGAATGATGGTTTTCTGAATATATCCTTTTTGGCCTCTTCACAGATCGCCGACTTTAGTAAGGTCTCGGGATGCATCGATTGCACGCACTGCCAAATCAAGCCTCCTCATCACTTGAAGCACCTCTAGAGAAATAGGAAAGACTTATGCTCCCTAAATGTACAAGTCTTTTGCAGTGGTGGGGGTGTCATCATTCAGCCGACCTCGAAGTGGCCTGGAAGCACGCATGGCAGCTTCATCTGGATGAACTGTGCTCTGCCTGGAAGCTTGGAGGGCAGAAAACTGCCTAATGGCTGGTTGCTAGGTTAGTTTTTTTTAAAAATACAGATGGTTAAGTAAACACCAGGTAATGTGCACACCTTCACTACCCAAACATCGTTACTGACAGTGGATGCTTGTATTATTCTCACACAGCGACGCTAATTGGACGCTTAAGGAGAAGCAAACTGCGAGAGAATTGACAATGTCGAAAGTGTAAAGTCTGCAGCTTATGAATTTAACTCCATACATCTGAGACCATAGGTCGGCGAAAAATGTGGAGCTCACTCAGGCTCACTCATGAAATAGGTCTGCGTCTTGGGCTCACTCGGTCTCAGACTCACCATAATATTCCTCACTCGGACTCAGACTCATTAAAATTTTTCTCCGCCGGACTCACTGGGACTCCAGCTCACCAAGACATTACTCACCCGAGCTCGCTCAGGCGCAGACTCACGGCTTGATCTGAGTCTGAGTGGGTTTGCCGACCTATGTGTGAGAATGAAAAGCTTGTGCTTTTTAAATAGTACAAATACTTTGATTCCTCATTGAGATCTTGAGCTTGTGACTCGCTCAGTGTATCAAGTGCTCTGCATGGAAATAGCAAGCATGTGAGAATCGTCCGGCTGTTCGAAACCTGCAGGAACAAAGAGCTGTAGTTCAAGCCTCAGGCCACACAAGAGCAGTAAATGCGCATTTTACCTGCCATAGCTTTTTAACACGAGAGTGTTCTATGCCGGGGTCCACCGAGACTTCAGTGACGTATTTCCATCACGGAAATGACGTCGAAAAAAATTTACATGATCAGATGGCAAAGAAAAAAGTTCCGTCAACGGGCATCGAACCCACGACCGCTTGGTCCGCAACAACAGCAGATGCCGGGCACGCTATCCACTGCGCCATGGTCACAGACTCTAGAGGTTTTGCAAACACGCCTTTTATATCTACCACTCTCCCGGTCGGCGGGGCGGTATTGCCCTCTGGGAGCGGTAAAGTAAAGTAATTCGTCATTACTGTGGCCTCCGCGATTAGCACCTGCAACGCGTTACATGTCCGTCCCGTTCGGCGCGTTTTCAATAGAAGTTCAATTATGTCAAGGCCTCAACACACCGCGAGGTGGCGACCTTAGCCAAAGCGTCGTAGAGTTACTGCATATGCTACCTTAAAGGTAGCATATGCAGTAACTCTAAAGCGTCGTAAAAGCGTCGGCCTCGCTCATAGCGTCACGCTAATCCAAACCAAAAATAGCTCTCCGACGTGCGCCTGCCTCACCTGGCTGTTACACCGCGTTCCCCGCTCACGCGCTCGCCCCGAGAAAAATTGCGGCCGGGCTACCGGGGCGGCACGATGCGCTTTGCGTTTCCCTCTAGTCCGGTCATGGTGTTCAATCACATTTTAACATGCCGCGGGATGACGACCAAGTTCTGCGTCCAATATGCGACGCTGTTCTTGCTATCGCACCTCGTTCTTTGATTACGCTTTCACCGTTAACTACTACAACTGCCACACGGGTTTGTTTAATCATCTAACATGGACGTTAGTCGTCGGGATGGAGATGTACCACCAATCATCAAAGTGGGTGCATACGCGTTAAACGGTGCCATAGATGCGAGACATCAATATACATTGTGCAAACTCTCTCATATCAATGTAAACATTCAGTTACTTCTGTAAGGGCACGCTTTACTTACGTGTTATTCCGATTCCTATGACGGAGGGATGAACCATGTTTTTTTTTGCAATGTTGTGGCACGTCGTATTTTTGCCGTGTATGTTCTCAGCATAATTGCATAGTGGCACGTTTATTTCTGCAAATCGTATGCGACTTGAATACACGCTTGTTGATCTCTAAAGGTGACTCTGGGTATGTCTGAGCCATGGCTGCTCACCCTCCTGTCCTTGGCTGGCCCAGCTGAGCAGCAGTGCAGTGCACCGCACCCGGGCAAGGCAAGTCATAGAGCGCACCTTTGGTGTTTTGCGCAAGACACAGCATATCCGTCCGTCGTGGCATTGACATAAATAATCATGATCGTTAGTGTTTGTGGCAGCTGTAAGAGCCAAGTAAGATGAATTTGCAGATTATGAGTGTGTTTGCAGCTCACGATCATTTGTTTTAATGAAGTAAATTTTTTATAATGTACTTCGTTAGGAAAAATGGTTGTGAGCAAAAAACACTCATAATTCGCAAATGCTTTGTGTTTTCTAGTCTGCGAAATTGCTTCGGCACACTGTATGATTAGGTGGCTGTGTTAGGTAACTTTAATAGCTGTTGTCTTGTAACATAGTGTAACATGAGGCTTATGGTAACATGAGTGTAACGTGAGGCTAATAGTGAGACGTATGCCTCACTATTAGGCAGAAGTTTGTCGCCTTCAAAATTTACGTCGTAGTTATACATTGATGTCATAAAATATGTCTTCATTGTTTGTGCCTAGATGTTGAGACTTCTTTTTGTTATTTCTTCATACTTGTCATCGGCTTGAGAAAATAGGACAGCTAGAATTGGTAGCACATATTTATCAACTGTACACTTTTACACATAGCAGGGTTGTAACAATCATATGTATTTTTCTATGTTCGAGCACTATCATGGGATTAGGCGCCCCACGGTCATGTACAGTGTATCTCGAACAGAACACACAAGGCAGACAAGAAGAGAGCAACTACCAGTTACTGTGTGCTGCTGTTCAAAGTGCACGTCAACAGAAAGAATACATTGTGATGGCTAGAACAGTTTGAATTGTGAATTGTATGGTGACAATCTACACAGCTGCAGTTTGGTTTTTGAGCAGTGCATCATTCAGCAGTTACTTTGCACTTGAGGATTGGAAATAATAAAATTCTGCGTTTAATGTACCAGACCATGACATTAATGTAAATCACGCTGTAGTGGTAGTGTGGAAATCAATTTAGGCTACCTGAAGTTTTGAACATGCACGTAAATCAAAGTGCATGCATGTCTCTGCATTTCACTGTCATAAAAAAAAACAGCCATGGTCGACAACCGAAACCGTGTTTTCATGCTTGGTAGTGCAAGAATGAAAGCCATTAAGCAGGTAATTTTGCAATTGGTTGATATAGACGTTCAGGATGCATACATTAATATAGCACGAATGATTTTATGCATGTATGGGCTCTCGAAAGTCCTTCTCTATGGATTATTTAGGTGGAAGAGGATTGTCACTATTCCTAGTATATCCAACACCAGGCTTTAGTACCTGTGTAATGTTATCCCGTTGCCTGTCATTCGTCTTCAACATTCGACCTCTTTGTATGTACTGTGTAAGTTTTAACTTTGTTTTCACATAGTGTTTGCTGCCATAGGTTTCTTCATAATGTATACTCTGCAAACAGTTTATCACCTATTCAGCTTTGCTCATATTATTGCTGAAAGTATTTATTGCATTTTGTATGGTAAATATACCATGCAGTTACTTGTCTTTTGATGTGTCTGTACCATGGTTTAGCCAAAAGAGGGCTGCTGGTATGCTCTAATCTTGAAGCTGGCGACTTCGAACACATTTGAAGGTGGAAGTAACGATCTGCTGATTACCATTACTACTATATTCAGATAAGCTGTGAAAGCTTCATGGAAATGCATTTAACATTATGTATACTGTGCAAGGTAAATGTTCTTAAGTTCCTTTATTGCGGTCCCTGTTTTATCCACCTGAAACATAAATACTTTGTAGTGGCACATTATAAACTGTGATTCTGCACATTTGTGCAGAGAAACATTGCAGCAGAGGCCAGCAGCAAGATATACATGCAGGGCACTGAAGCATCACATCACATACATGTTCTACAGTCCTCGCCCAGCAGTGTGCTGAAATTTTTATCCAAGCGGAATGAGAGATTGCTGTATAGTAAGTCGGCACATGTGCACACTTTGAAACCTTTTACAGCGAAAGCTGTTATGAGATCATTTCACCGGCCGTTTTTGGTGCCGTAGTTGTCCGCCGCCGCCGCCGCCGCCGCCGCCGGTGTCCGTAACCAGTATCGCTCGAAATAAGAAAAAAAACTAAATAAGAAAAAAATTCCAGGATGCAACGAGGTTCGAACCCGGGTCCTCTGCGTGGGAGCCCAGTATTCAACCTCTGAGCCATGCCGGTGCTTGAAACTGCTTTGCAAAAAGGTCCTATACAGGCTTCATGTCGGGAAGGAACCACATTAGCATATGCAATATAGCGTGGTAAAAGAGTAGAATAAGCACCAAGCGTCGCACAACGCGAATTCTGTAACCAGGCGTCACACAATGCGAATTGCGCAACGAGTAGGTTGTTGAATGCTTCCAACCCATTACAAAGGGCTCTGCCATAATTCTTCATCGTCATCAGGCACTGCATCAACAAAGTGCGCATAATGCCTTACATGCGTTTAGCAGGTACCACGGCTGTCTGTAGAATGACGAAAAATGGCACAGTGCCTACTGCCCTACTTCTCAAAAATTACAATGATTTATAGCCTAGTGGGTTCCTCGCAAGTGCACTTCTGTTGGTTGCCAAGGAAGCCCATAAGGCTCCCATGATCCATTTCCTCAGGGTCTCAATAAAGTCAATTCTCTCTCTCTCTCGCTCTACGTTTCTCCGGTTAAAGTGTGTTATAAAGCGTGGTGGGACAGTTAAATAACGACCGGGCGTCACACAATATGAATTACGTAACTAGTGGGTTGTTTAAAGCTTCCAACCCATTACAAAGGGCGCAACCATAATTATTCATCGTCATCAACCGCCGCATCAACAAACTGCACATAATCGCTTACATATCGCACCTAGCTTCTCCGCAGAACAACGAATAATGTCGTGCTGGGTGCTTCCCAACTTCCCAAATATTACGCTTTGTGGCGTAGTGGGTACGTTGCTAATGTACCTGTATTAGTAGCCACAGGAGAGTTTATAACAGGCTATAGAAGTGCCGCTCTTCCAGCTTTCGCTGTGACTGTGCTGCGCTTTCCGCGCAGGCCTGGCGTTTTTTTTTGAGGAGTGTTTCTGAGAGAAGCAATAGAGTCTTGACATGTCAGCAACAGCATTGTTTGCACCGAGGAGCTTAGCAGCAGCACGTTGTTTTATTTATGTGCCATTTTTTAACCCACATCAGCTGTGCCAATTTTTTAGCCCACATCACCGCACATGGCTTGTTATAGCATTGTCAATGTGCCGGGCTATGTAAATAAACTTTGTGTCACGTTGCATTCCTGTACCAAATCGTGATGCGCTGCACTTTTCCTTGGCAGTGCATTGTCAGGGGCTCTTTTCTCATATATCGTCGGGTGCGGCCACCCACGAAGATATATAAAAATTGCTGCAGCAGAAACTATGCAGCAAAGTGTTCCAAGAGGGTTCGAGAAACGTGCATTTGGCACGTAACAGTGTTGAAGGATTTCTCTCGTAAGTTGCTGCCTCCAGGACTGAGTATGTATCCAGGACTGAGTGGTATCAGCACTGTTGCTTTATATGCAGTTCATCCTATTAACTACACCTCAATGTATGTATGTATGTATGTATGTATGTATGTATGTATGTATGTATGTATGTATGTATGTATGTATGTATGTATGTATGTATGTATGTATGTATCTTTTAAATTAAAAGTTATGTTTTGTTGAGTGCAACTTTTATAAAAGAATTTTGCTTATATTCTTTCTAGTTGTATTTTTTCTGTCCCATTCTAATTTCTTAAATATGTTTTCTAGTGCGCAAGAATGAATGTGACCTTACATAAAATGCGTGCATTGAAAGAAGGTGCTTCATTTGACAACGTACAGTCGTGAGAAGGAAGTTGGCAACTATGGAACGAACCAGCAAAAATAACTTTATAGCGCAGCTCCTCTGCGCAACATTGCTTCTACACATTGCGTTTGTGGAATATGTCGATTTCAACTAGTCTATTTCAACAAGCATAACGGAGCTTTCGCCCGTGGCTGTATATACTTGTACATTATGTGCGTGGTATTTCTACATATTGTCATACGTGTTGCCAAGTACTATTACACAAACCTAGTCAAGCTGAATACGCGGATTTTTCACTGTGCACCTGTCATCTGTACTGTAACTGCCGTTGATTGAAATAAACTCAGGGTTAAATTTTTCGTGTAATTACCAAAGGCAAGAGTAGCACTCTATGACGCAAACGAATTTGCCGTAATCTTTTTTCCGGGCTTACGTTTCGCTTGGGACGTTCGGGGACCCTCTCCTCAGAACTCGATAGCCCGCTGAAGTTTTTTATAACCAATGACTGAGGCATTGCGCGGAGCTGCGCAACGCGGCAGGGACCGAGAGAGAGAGAGAAGACACAAACACGTCAATGTGTTGGTGTCTTCTCTCTCTGTCCCTGTCGTTTTGCGCTGCTCCGTGTAATGAATCCCACCCAACTAGCACGGAAACGTGTCCGGACAAAAGCAGTCATCTTGGCCGCAATCAACTGGGTTGCTGCGTGTCTCTTGATTTTATTGAAAACATCGTGATGTTTGACCGGCGCTCGAATGGCCAGAGAGGTCAAAAGTTATTGCCCAGGTATCATAATTGTGTTTCGGGACTGGGCGCTCTTGCGATAGTAGTGGATAGAGGGAAAAAAAAAAAAAACTTATTCCTGTAATCCGTGCGAGAGTACGGCACAGCGTTGTTGGGTCTAAAAGGGAGTAAAAGAAGAGAGCGGAAAGGCCACCTTCTTAAGAAAACGAGTGCCCACAGCACGTAACCTCAGTCCGTGCTACCTGTTTTAACCATTTAAAAAAATCGGTAGGTGCTTGGCGACACTGCGAGTCGAACCCAGTACCTCCCGCGTTGTAGTCGGACTCCGTAACTACTCGGCCACCACTACAGTGCTTCAGATGAGAGGTGGCCACTGTAGCACTTACTTCATTGTCAATATATCCTCTTTCCCTCACAATGCGCTGTTGGGTAACAGGTGTCTCAGCTTGCGACTGCTTCTGCGCAGAGCTGATAGACGGAGCGATCAAGGCGACGGTGAGTTAAGGCAAATTTATATACATATGTACAGAGGCGTTACATATTCGGTGCTGGGGCCGACAACTTATGGGGCTCGCACAGCGGTGCGACGACGACCCGGGATTTCTTCGTTCGCTGTCTCTCTCCGCGCAGCTTGGTTCTTTTATAGCCCTGGCCGACCCCTTGCATCAGCCAGTAGTGCGAAGCCTCCAATCAGGAACCGCCGTTGGTCGCTGGCTCGAACCGGATCCGCGGGGAGGAGGGCTTGCCGCACGTTGCGGGAAAGATTTCCGTCGGTTGCGTCAGGCGCAGCGCCGGAGTTGCCGGGGATTGCGTAAGGTTCCCGCCTCGTTGCATCAGCTGGTGTTGACGCTGGTTGCGTCAACCGCATCGGCGGAGTGGCCGGGGATTGCGTAAGACTCCCGCCTCGTTGCATCAGCGGGTGATGACGCTGGTTGCGTCAGACGTTTTACCAGCTTGAATTCCTTGTCGAAGCAAGGAAGTTTGGGTTGGGAGCCCTGGCATAACAGCACCCCCGTCGCCAGACAATGCGCCGGAAAGACGAGCTGCTTCCACGTGGCTCGGATGCCGGGCGCGCTCGTTCGCCAGGTCCATCCAGGTTCACCTACAGGGTCATGGGGACATTTGGCTCCACGCTTCGTTCCGTGAACAGATCCCAGTCGCCAGGCCAGATCCCGGCTCCAGTGGCTTGTCGCCAAGATGTGTCGACTTGCTTTGCTCGTCTCTTCTGACGATCTTTGGTAGCAGCACTTGTTGATCGTTCTGCAACTTGTCAAGAACGGTCCGACAACAGACAACACACGACACAAGCAAGTGCCCTCGGTCACCCGACAGAGCACCAGACCTAAATAGAATAATATATTCCTAGCTACGTTTCTGTCGAAATTTTGTTCCCTCTATATCAAGAGGCACATGTGAGACACAACACTCTTACAAGCAGAACTCAAAATATTACACGTGTAACAAACGCAATGAAACAGAATTCAAAATAATGCTGGCCCCTTGAGATCACTCAGGACGGAAGCGCTCAGCTGAGGCCGCAATGAGGACAAAATTTTGCCCCAATTTGCCAGCGAAAACCCGAAAGGATAGCCGAAGACGGCACTGATTAGAACGCGCGACTCAGTGCGTCTGCGTTCGCGTTTAGCTTTCCTTTCTTGTAACGAACGTTCAGGTTGTGCTGTTGGAGTATCATGCTCCACCTCAGTAACCGGCCGCTTTTGGACGACATGTTATTCAACCATGTTAGAGGACAGTGGTCCGTTTCGACCACAAACTTGGAACCGGAGACGTAACAGGCCAGCTTCTGAACGGCCCACACGAGGCAGGCACATTCCTTTTCAGAGGTACTATATGCCTCTTCCCTGCAACTCAGTTTTCGGCTTAAATACAAAACTGGTCTTTCGTGACCAGTGTCATCTTCCTGGCACAATATAGCTCCCATTCCGCGATCACTCGCGTCGCACTGAATGATAAAGCCCTTGGAAAAGTCGGGTGCCATGAGAACGGGTTTTTCGCTTAAGGCTTGTTTAAGCTTGCAAAACGCATTCTCTTTCTCCGAGTCCCATGTCACTTTAACTGGCTCCGACTTTCGAAGTGCGTCAGTTAGAAGGCTGGCAATGATAGAGTAGTTTAGCACATAATGCTGATAGTATCCCGCTAGCCCTAAGAAAGCCCTTATCTCAGACTTGGTGGTTGGTCGTGGATAGTTCACGACGGCGGCTACCTTGATCTCGGAAGGTCGACGCCGGCCCCGCCCCACAACGTGCCCCAGGTAAGACACCTCGCCGCATCCTAGGTGACATTTAGCAGGTTTCGCTGTAAGACCCGCTTCTTTCAACTTGTTCAGCACGACACGTAAGTGTTCAACATGTTCTTCCCAGGTGTTCGAGAAGATGGCGACATCATCGAGATACGGCAGTGCGAACTCGGACAGGCCATTAAGAACGCGGTCCATTAGACTCGAAAAGCAATAAGGCGAATTTTTCAGTCCAAAACTCAGCATAAGGGGACGATACGTTCCGAATGGAGAAACGAACGCGGCGTATCGGCTAGCACGCTCGGTAAGGGGAACCTGCCAATAACCTCGCACGAGGTCTAGCGTGGAAATGTAGTTTGCCTTTGACACTGTTCCACCCTTTCCTCTAGATTTGGTATCGGATAGGTCTGGTCTCGAGTTATGACGTTAAGGCGCCGATAATCGATGCATGGCCTAGGATCCTTTCCCGGCACTTGAACCAATATTAGAGGAGATGTATAGTCACTCTCACCCGGTACTATGACTCCCAACTCAAGCATTCTATTGATTTCCTCTTTCATGATCTGCTTCTGCACAGGGGAACATCGATATGGCTTACTACGGATTGGTTCCTCACATGTTAGCTCGATGTCGTGCTTAATAACCGTCGTTTTTCCGGGACGGCTGGAAAACACGTCTTTAAACTCAGAAACAATCCTTCTCAAGTCCTCCTTCTGGACTTGACTTAACCTTGGCTCCAGGTTCAACTGTTCCAACATCACCTCTGAACCCCTTTCGCTTACATCACTAGAAGTCAGAATTTCTGCTCCTTCCTCCTCTGAAGCATTCAAAAGCAGATTTACGACCGCCTGACGTTGAACGTACGGTTTCATCAAGTTGCTGTGATAAATTTTGTTAGACCGCTTTCCTAATTTCACTTCGTAGTTGGTATCGGAAAGCTTCGATATTATTTTAGCGGGCCCTTCCCAATGAACCTCCAACTTGTTCTTCTTGGAAGGCCGCAGCAACGTTACCTGACTTCCCACTTCAAAGATACGTTTTTTTGCTGATTTGTCGTAGTATTCTTTCGACAATACTTGCGCTGCCTTCATGTGGCTCTCCATAAGATCTTTTGTTTTTCCGAGCCTCTGAAGGAGGTTGAGAACATAAGCAACTACATTCGGGTCCTCATCATATCCCTCCCAGGATTCGCGTAGCATTCGCAAAGGTGTTCTTAAGCTCCGGCCATATACAAGCTCTGCGGGGCTAAAGCCAGTGCTCTCATGAGGAGCAGACCTCAAAGCAAACATAGCGGGAGGAATACATGCTTTCCAGTCGCATTTGTGCTCATAACAAAGAGCTCTCAGTATACGTTTCAGAACTGAATGCATACGCTCTACCGGATTAGATTGTGGGTGATGGACCGAACTGTGCACCACCTTGATTCCACATTTATCCAAAAAGGTAGAGGTAAGGCAACTGGTGAAGACGCTGCCATTGTCGCATTGAATTTCAGAAGGAAATCCGACACGCGCGAATATCGAGAGTAGAGCATCCACGACGTGAGGAGAATTGAGCTCCCTAAGAGGTACCGCTTCTGGAAATTTCGTTGCCACACAGAGGGCAGTCAGGATGTATCGACAACCTTGCCTTGACTCCGGCAATGGCCCAACAATGTCGATAACTAGGCGCCGAAAAGGTTCTGTTATAACTGGCACAAGCTTCATGGGCGCCTTCCACTTGTCCGTGGATTTCCCCACCCTCTGAGAAGTGTCGCAAGAGCGCACTAAGTCTTCGGTATCTTTCCAGCATTTCGGCCAGTAAAACTCAAGGGAAATCCTAGCCTTGGTCTTCTCAAGCCGAGATGCCCTGCCCACGCGTTTTCGTGCGCAAGTTCCAATAGCTGGCGACGATACTTTTGCGGTAACAATAGTTGCTCATACCTGCGACCTTGTACATCTGTGTAGCTACGATACAATAGCCCAGATTTCTCATAAGAAGAAACATTCTTTTTCTTTACTCCCAATTTTACGCTTTCCATTAGCGCTTTTATCGAGATGCCTTCACGCTGCTCTCGAATGAGCGTCGCTCGATCAACCCTGGACAGCTCACACCAACTTTCAGCTACAGGCTTGACCGTATTGCCCGCCTCGCCCAACGGCGCCACTTCGGTTTCTCCGCCGACGGAGACGACGCTACCCGCTTCAGCTGCAGGCGGCTCGAGTAACCCACCCCGAGAGTTTTCTGTCCGAGGCTCGCTCGACTCGCTGCTAAGGTCACGCAGCTCGGCCGCTTTTGCCGGTGGTGGTGTACCGGGTGTACTACATGGAACGAGATCAAGTTCCTGCGAGAGCTTCCGCGCTTGCGATTGCGTGAGGGCCATGTACGCAACGCTGGGAAAGAACGATTTACCCTGCTCTTTGAGAAGCTGCTCCGAGTTCTTCGAAAAAAGATAAGGAAAACAATCTGGGACAGCAGCAGACACAGCCGCTTCGGTGTGAAGCTTACCGAAAGAGCCTTCAATCATCACCGTGAGGAGGAGGAGGAAGGAAATGAAGGAAAGGCAGGGAGGTTAACCAGACGCGCGTCCGGTTTGCTACCCTACGCTGGGGGGAAGGGATGAAGGGATTAAAAGAAAGAAAGAAGAGGGAAGAAGGCACTGTCAGGGTACATATGCACCTGTCCATTGAATGCCTACAAGCGATCGGTAAGCAAGTGCTCTGCTCCTCGGCGACTTGCCTGATCCATGCGCATTCTCCTGTAAAGTCATTCGGAGACACTAATGCAGGATGGACAACGTCCATAGTTGCCGCTGAGTCTCGAAGTTCTCGACACGTTTTCCGATCGGTAAGCAAGTGCTCTGCTCCTCGGCGACTTGCCTGATCCATGCGCATTCTCCTGTAAAGTCATTCGGAGACACTAATGCAGGATGGACAACGTCCATAGTTGCCGCTGAGTCTCGAAGTTCTCGACACGTTTTCCCATTGACACTATTCTCCTGAATATACGGTTCTAACAACCGCATGTTCTTTTCTGATTCACGGATCGTTGCGAAAGCAACCTTTTCTTTACAATTTACCGCGATGTGCCCTTCTTTTTTGCAATTGTAACAGATTAGCGGCTTCTGTGACTCAAACGCCCGTGTAGTATCAGTGCGCTGTTTGGGAAGCTCACTCGACTTCTGCGCTTCCGTCTGCCCTTCCCTCACAGTCTCCTTCGTAAAAGACGGGTCTTTTCTGAAATTACGGTGCTGAGCAGGTTTCCGGTCATCAGGTTTTTTTGAAAAGCCCTCTTTTCTCTCAGCTTTTTCAACACGCACGGCCCTACTGTGCAAGTTTCTACGAGTGTAGTACTCTTCAGCTAACTCTGCTGCCTTGTTTAGCTGTACTTCTCCAAGCTTATCCTGCAGCCAAAGCTTGACGTCATCCTCGATACAGCGGTAGAATTGCTCCAATGCTATGCACTCTACCACTTTATCGCGATCGTCATAGACATCTTCGCCCTTGAGCCATTCAATTAAATCGGCTTTAAGACGAAACGCGAAGTCAACGTGTGACTCATTGCCCTTTTTTGCATACCGGAACCTTTGCCGGAAAGCCTCGGGTGACAATTTATATCTTCTCAACAGAGCCTCCTTAACCTCGTCATAGCTCTCAAACGCCTCCCTCGACAAGCACGTTATCACGTCGGATACTTCCCCGGGGAGCAGAGCTAACAGGTTCTGTGCCCAAAGAGACCGCTCGATGCCATTTCTATCGCAGACGTGTTCGAACTTTACTAGATACTTCGCCATGTCCTCGCCCACTACGAACGGTGGCAGTTGGTCCCGAATTCTATGTCCACTAGCCTGAACCGTCGCAGAAGCTACGCTAGGCGCTTGCGAACGGAGGCGATGCGCAAAGCGCCGACGACGCCATCTGCCGCCATGGCTCGGAAGCGCTCGCGGGCCCGCGGCGAACAGTGTTCCCGCGAGCGTCTATACGCGAGTGCACGGATGGATGTGTTTTTCATCGTGATTTAACGATTCTGGCGGGCCTCAGCGATGTCGAAAAATACCTGCTGCGTTGTCGGCTGCTCAAACACATACAAAAACTTGCTAGGAACGCACTTCTACATGTTTCCGGTGCTATTTCATGAGCGAGAGCGACGGCGACGGTGGATTGCGGCTGTCCGACGCAAAAGGTAAGCAATCGCGCTTTGTTTAAGCAGTGTTAGAACGATTACCGTGTTTTTATTTCTCCATTTATGTCGCTACGTCTTCAGCGAACGCTACTACGTTTACATTTGGTCGCCTCGCCTGCATTGCAGACGCTACAATGCACATGAGGTTGTTATCACTGATAAGACGCGATGCCTAGGCTCTCTTGAAAAACGAATGGCGCGAAGCGCTATGCCAGAGAATGTGGGGCAGGTGGCAGCTCCTTTACAAAAGCGCCGTAGAATCACACGTGTGCTGCACGAAATGGGCTGCATTCTACCTAATGATGGCACTGGAATGCGATCACCAGTGCAGAATGTTCGCTGTGCGCTCGCCTCAACTGTATGCATATTGGCTGTAACACATGGCACCTGTTCGCACTGAAGGCTTTTGACAGGACATTCAACCGATTCAACCTCCCTTTGAATGCCTCGTAACATGACTTCATGCTAATAAAAAACACCCTTGATGTATCCCACTAATACTCATTCGCTTTACACAAGCTGTGTTATGAGTGGGGCCATAGGCGTGCTCACGGGGCGTGGGGGCTTTCCTATTTGCCTAAGAGGGGGGGGGGGGGGCGCAAAATCTGCCCCTTCTGCCTCATCTGTCTGTCTGGAGCGGCTAAGACGCCACTCCTCCTGAAGGCGCACGCCAGAAGAAGCCTCATCCATCAGAGAAACCGACATTTTGTGCCAGAACTGTTTCAACCGCTTCAAACACATCGCCGTAGAGTCTCTGGATGCATCTCATTCTGACGAAAATTTTGTTTCCGAACAAATTGCTGTCGAAGAGCTAAACGTATTCGTGAAGACAACAAAATATATTTTTTTCAGCGAAATTACAGGGGGTCGACGGACATGCACCGACGTTCTTCTCTGAAGACACCCAGCAAATACGTAGCCAAGCTGCTATGACAAGCTAGGTGACCACCAGCTCCGCAGTGACTCAGTCCCGCGCCACTAGCGCAAGCTGCCGAGATATTTTTTCGCAAGTTTATCGTGCTGGTTTCAAAGTTTTACCAACGCTGACCACTCGCGTGGCCGCACCCGTGAAATCCATGCGCCGGCGCGACAGCGCTCCCTCAAAATCTACTATATAAACACATGGCACGTAAACGAAGCTACTGTGTCGAGAAAAAACGTTGGCTCATGCGTCAACGCATGCAGGCATTAGTGATCGGGACGTTGTAAAGAAAGCGGTGTGCTTACGATGAGCTCCACTTCGTAAGGAAGCTTGTTGACGCTTGTCTGTGGCAAACACTTGGCGCGTATAGTGACATTGTCGTCCCACACAGTTGTTACATCGGACACATGTCCACTATTATAAAGCGGGGCTCCTTTGCGCACACTATCGCCGCAAAAGTAATTATCAGGGACGCGCACAAGCGGCAAATCGCACGCGCGCACTTCCGTCATGCTTGCCGTGAAAGGAGGCGTCCGCTATGCGGCCCGTGTGCGGTTCCAACGGCCGCCGCTACGCGGTTTTCAGTGGCGCCCCTATAGGCGCTGCGCATCGCTTTTCATCTCGAGGCGCTCTTGTCTTTCGGCCTCCTCGCGCTCGCAGCGTTCTTGCCTTTCCGCCTCTTCACGCTCACGGAGTTCTCGTCTTTCGGCCTCCTCGCGCTCACGGAGTTCTCGTCTTTCGGCCTCCTCGCGCTCACGGAGTTCTCGTCTTTCGGCCTCCTCGCGCTCGCGGCGTTCTTTGATATCCGCCCAGGCCTCATCGACTTCCTCAGCCGTTACTCCCTCCTTCTGCATGATCTCAAGGATCGCTTGCTTTCGCTTCGCACGGCCCAGAGTAAGGCCGAGTTCTTCACAAATTTCGATGAGTTCCTTCACTTTAAGGTTCTCCATCGTTCACACTAGCCTCTTGCTATTTGCCCTCGTTAGAATCTACTTGCCGTATCCCCTATAAGTCTACTAGAAAGACACGCAAGCAATTCTCAACCTGCCGTGTTTACACCCTCCGCATTAACTTTGGTTTCAAAGCGCTCCGACTTGGCTCGAAACAATCAAAGCTAACTCCAATGCTTCACACAACCTTCTCTAAACTACGATAACCTGTGCTAGAGAAGTCTGGTGAACTGAAGGGAAAACATCAGGCACTCACCGCATCGAGGTAGCTGACGCCGGCCGATCCCGCAGCTGCCATCCACTGTTGGGAAACAAGTGTCTCAGCTTGCGACTGCTTCTGCGCAGAGCTGATAGACGGAGCGATCAAGGCGACGGTGAGTTAAGGCAAATTTGTATACATATGTACAGAGGCGTTACATATTCGGCGCTGGGGCCGACAGCTTATGGGGCTCGCACAGCGGTGCGACGACGACCCGGGATTTCTTCGTTCGCTGTCTCTCTCCGCGCAGCTTGGTTCTTTTATAGCCCTGGCCGACCCCTTGCATCAGCCAGTAGTGCAAAGCCTCCAATCAGGAACCGCCGTTGGTCGCTGGCTCGAACCGGATCCGCGGGGAGGAGGGCTTGCCGCACGTTGCGGGAAAGATTTCCGTCGGTTGCGTCAGGCGCAGCGCCGGAGTTGCCGGGGATTGCGTAAGGTTCCCGCCTCGTTGCATCAGCTGGTGTTGACGCTGGTTGCGTCAGCCGCATCGGCGGAGTGGCCGGGGATTGCGTAAGACTCCCGCCTCGTTGCATCAGCGGGTGTTGACGCTGGTTGCGTCAGACGTTTTACCAGCTTGAATTCCTTGTCGAAGCAAGGAAGTTTGGGTTGGGAGCCCTGGCATAACAGCGCCTAATGCCAAAGGTCCGTTGAAACGCGATCAAAAAAAGAAAAAAAAAAAACTCGGAATCCTAATGCATTCGCCAAATGCGGCTCTTAGGTGAAAGCCATCAAATGGGGCTACATTACCGTGCACTTCATATCGACGTGCGACGTCACTAATCAACTATCGCTAATTAACCGTCAGTAATATCACCTTCACCAATGAAATCAATACTCAATTTGTTTTTTTTTTCAATTATCGTCACTTAAATAATATTTCACTCATCAAATCACTACTCAGTTCATTTGCTTCGATTCTCATATATAAGCACAGTCACACTTTCGCTCGCTTTATATGGCTTTCGCTCGCACAGACGGTAGTAACGCGAACGACGCCAAGCATCCGATGCCGCTCCGCGAAAACGGAGCTGTCTGACGTATGCTGCGCCTAGGGATCGTCTTCTTTACCTTCTCCTCTATCGCTTCGATTTCACGTTTTTGCAAAGACGAAATGAGAGCCACGCGAACGCCGTCTTTTTCTTTTTTTTTTTTTGATTGTGCGAACGCGCAGCACTCGCGCCTCGATTCACGAGGCGCGCGTGTGGCCATGCCACTTCAGGCCGAAACACGTGAACGCCGCTAGTTTTTATTTGTTTGCTCACGCAAACGCCGCAAAGACGAAGTGACTGCGCCGTGTTTTCCGAAAAGTATTAGCACTTAGAAGCCTCCCGACGAATCTTCCCCGTTTTACATATCCACATATCTAAGCGTATGACTATTCTGGCATTCCGGCCCCATCAAAATGCTGCGGTGAATTGAACCTGCGACATTACGCTCATGATACCTTTCTTACTGCCGCTTTATATTTCTGAAGTTTCTCCGTAGGCTCCAAAGCCGCTTCAATGTCTTGTACCAGAGTCATTCAATTCTCTTTATGGTCACGAAACTGCACCGTCACGCTATGGGCGAGCTTCATACGCTGCTCGAAAATGCCGCAACACGCCGCCGCTGCGCCACAGAGGCGATCGTCTGCGCCGTCCGCGTATTGAAATACTCGCGCAGTGCGAGACAAGCTGCTGGATATATGTTCAAGTTAGAGGAAACGCTGTCGCAGGACTAGGATGCCTAAGAGATGTTGCGTGCCGGGGTGCCGTTCCGGCTACAAGGGAAGCGAAAAGGTGTCGTTATTTTGTTTACCGTTAGAGAAGCAGCAGCGCGAGAAATGGAAGCGGGCCATACCGCTGCAAGAAAGCGGTGATAATTAACTTTGAGTCGAAGTATACACGTGTGTGTGCGAACCATTTCGACGCCTCGGACATTATCACTGCGTATGATTTTAACATCAACGGCGACTCCGTGTCGCAGAAACGCGACAAACCAACGCTGAAGGCTGACACCGTTCCAAGGATTTTTGAAGGACTTCCTTCGTATCTCACAAAGCGCAAACCTCGATCTCGCTCATCTACAGTGCGACCACCATGCAAACGACCACGTGAGTCAGCCTTTGAAGAGCTCCGAGCGTCGCCGACGCCCTGTTTAGACCGTACCGTAGTGCGTGTCGTGCGGAAACGCCTGGAAAGAAAGGGACCAACGGGCAGTGTAACTGCGCGCGGATCACCTGCTAAGTGCTGCACTGCTCGGCCCTGTCGGCTAGACGAAAACAACTCATATCGGTTGTACGCCAGAGTGAAAGCGAAGCACTATTACAACGAATAGAAGCTGCTATGAGAGTCAAGTGCAACTCTCGCCGGCGCACGCAGCGAGCGAGCGAGCGCGCTCACCCACGTTTCTTCCCTATCGAGCTTCCGGACCCAAACAAGTGCAAGCCTTCGAGCCCGGACGCCACGGATAACTCGCTTCAATGTGCCGAATAAGGAAGAACTACGAAGAACACTGCCAGCGTTAACAAAAGTAAGCTGTTCGTAAGCGGTTGTATTCCCGCAGAGTTACCTGCTACAACTACGAAGCGATACGAAATAGGCTTCGCTATGTCGTCGGCACCAAGCCGGCCGGCGGCCGGTGTGAGTGCGTTGCCGGTGCAGGTGAAAGAAACGTTGCGTAGAATATGCTTCACAGAGAATAATGTCTTCTGGAATAAAGCACAGGTCAAACTGTGTCTTTCCCTACGTGCCACAACTGTTGTCAAACATCTAGCGTGAAGGCGAGACGAATCAACTTGCGGCCGGCGGCGTACAGCGAGCGACTTACGAGCATGGTGAAACAGCTGTGCCTGCAGGTGGCAAAAGTCATACAGAAGTCCCCTGCTACGGCGTTCGTAATTATATATCTTGGTATTCTGCCGTTAATCTCCGAATTTTGCATTTTTTCTGCTGATACCACCGCGAGCTGCATGTTTTAATTGAGCTGGTCTTTTTCTCTCGAGTGCTCATTTTAAAACAGAAAACACGTTCAGAAATGTATTTATGCATGCTGAGAGCTAGAAGTAAAAGCGTGAAAGCAAAGCGACCGTTGCGGAAGTTTAGAAAGCTTAAACACCGAGGCTTCCCACACACAACCCCAGCGATAGCAGCGTTCGCATCGCCTCTCAAGCACAGCTGCGCTTCTGGCGGCGGCCGCTGGCTCCATATGAAACTGACGCGGCAGTTTCGTGACCATAAGAAGCATTGAATGACTCTGCTTGTACTAAGATTTTAGATGAGAAAGCATCTTATGCTCGGGGCAGTGTCCGTTCTGCGGCGTCCGCACCCATACTGCGCATGCGCCAACTCCTCCTCTTCTCCTCGCATGAGCGCGAGGAGGTGGGAGGAGGTGGCGTGAGCGCTGCCTCCGCTTCGTTTCTCCTCTCCCGTTTCTCTCCCTCCGCCACAGCAGTGCGCTCATATATAATGCGGCGCGAACTCGCTCCCGTTGCGCTCTCCTTCGCCACGGCGCTATGGACGCTCGCGAAGCTGAACGTAAACGGCAACGCCGGTATGTGCTTCCGTCATGCTCTCTCTGTGCAACGGTGTGCGAAACGCCATGAACAACGTCAACGTCGGCGCTAGTTGCAGCGGCAGCGCCACCGCCGCGGTGCAGAGGAAGGCTCGGGAAGCCGAACGTAATTGTCAGCGTCGGCAAGCGGTAATTCAAACGCCTCGACAACCACCGTCTCATAAGTGACATAACAGAAACGGAAACTCGATGCGCACCCCCCGCGATGCTTTCGCATCCCACCATGGTTGCCCGTAGGGGGAGATGTGTAATTTGCTTTGTTTGTAAGAAATGCAACCTTTTACGTCTAGCTGCAATACACCCTAATGACAACCACTATACTGTGCTCGAACATGCCTAATCTGGTGGTGGTAAACAGGGGGAGACCTTTGGGTCAAATATTCAAACCTTCAATGTATTAATTTATGCGAGGTTTCATAGATGCGGTGCATCTGGAGTGTTGTTCGCCTGCACTTGGCGATATAGCGCATGGATTATTGCTTAACGCCACCGAGCAACTACATTTTTTTTAGCTATGGTCATTTATGAAACGCGAGCGCTTGGCTTTGTGCAGGACCCCCGGACGGCTGCTGCGACGAGGCAGCGCGTAAGCCCTGTAGCAGACGCCCGGAACTGGAAGCCGAGAAGCAGCGAAGATACATTGGCTATCCCCGTATACTCTCGATGCTAGACGCTTTGCGTGCTGCCTTGCTATCATCTGCGTACAGTTCTTTCTTTCCTTGCCGTTTCATCGGCTTTCGTGTTGCCTCCTTGCCCCTAGAAGTGGCGAGTAAGTTACATTCGTACCATTCCTATCAATTCTTAGCTAAGAATTGCGTAGGCAAGAGAGAGTTTTGTGAATTCGGCCCCTGAATTCTAATCTGGTTGCTTCTAAGTTGTTGCTAGGCTTTAGCTAGGTTAGTCACGACACGGATGTCCAAACTCCACAACCGAGCGTTCGCACCTCTCAGATCTACGGTTACGTCGTCGTTGGCGTAGGGCTTCCATCGATTGGGGCTCTTCTCGCAGTCGCAGTTGCCTTTTCCGTTCCCTAGTATGGCAGCTTCGCATTAGTCATGCCAAATCTTTCTATCTTTTTATGTCTTTATTCCCATTATTTTTCTCTCTCTCTCTTTCTATATATTTCTTTCTCACTCTCTCTTAGTGACTTGTAATCATATTCGTAGCGCAAAAAACCAGACGCAGACACAAGTAAGGAACACATACACGATTACAAGTCACTCAAACCAACTAGCCCGCATCACCGCCTTGACTCTCTTAGTGAACCAGTGGTGAGTAGTGGGACTTCCTTCTCTCACAATCACATCTCTACTCCTCACGTTCACTTCCCTCTCCCACCCCATTGCTGCACTATACTATACAAGGCTATGCTATGCTCTGCTAGCGTGCCTGGTTAGCCGAGTGGTTACGACGCTCGCCTTCGAATCGAGGCTACGCGGATTCGAATCCTGCCTCTTGAATATTTTTTTTCGGCAGAAATTTTTCTCATTCTTTATATCTTTCTTCCCGTCTCTCTGTTTGCTTCTCTGTTTCTTTCTCTCTCTGTGCTCGTTCTCAGGGTTATTACAGGCCACGCCGTAGCGGTGAGTAGTGGGACCTGCCTGAATCCTGTGGCTCATACCCGCTCATGATGATGATAGTTTTCTGATAGGCCGCATATTACGGCTAGCTTAAACTGCTTCGCTGTTAAAACAAGGTCTCCGGCTTCTTGGGAAAGGTCCCATAACGTCACGGGCCGTGACTTGCCATAGTAGTTCGCTGTCGATCGGCTGTATGAGGCCGAGGTTCTTGCCCCCACCGTCACCCACAAGGCTTCAGATATTGAGGCACGCGGCATGAGCGGGCGTAGTGAAGGGCATCACGCTTCATACCAGGCCAGGTAGCGGAGCGGCACAACTTTTGAAAAGTCCTAGGGCCACTCGCATGTCGGGCCAACCGCGAGTCGTGGAAGTAGCCGAGGGTGGCTGTGCTTAGACTGCGGGGTATCATCACCTTCAAAGACTTCTAGTGATCTTCTTCAGGTGGGATTCAGCACAGGAGGACGCCATCGGCATCAATCAAATATGATTCCAACGTGCCCGCAGCAATACCAGCCTGCGTCCGGCACTCGGCGCCGGCAGCAATACCAACTGTCAGTTCGCGCCCGGCGGCTTGACCGCCCCGCTCCTCTTGAGAGCAAAGCTCTTGGAGCCCGTCAACAAGAGGTTTTTTAGGTTGTCCGGTATTCCGGTAGGCGCAAAGGGGTTTACGGAATACCTGGTTGTCGGACGATGGTATCGACATCTTGTGACCCTTTGTGTAGCCACAATTATACGCCTAGTGCGCGCCGACGGAAGCGCCATAGGCGGCGAACTCAATCATTGCTCTCGGGAAAGCAAGCAGACGGCCGCCGTGGTTTCCTACGTCGTTGTACGTGTGTTTCCGCGTTGTTCACGTTTCCGTAGTGAAATAAGCAACGTTCGTCGTATGTGTGGTGGCCGAAACTTCAAGGGATGTCGAATAACAATTGCTGTGGAGTGGAGTGCTCAAACACCTACAAAAACGCGCCCGGAACACGGTTTTACTCACTCACCGCAAGGCCTCCTGAGCAAGAGCGACGGAAGCAATGGATCGCCGCTGTTCGTTGGCAAAGACGAGCCGCTTCGTCATTGTGCGGGTTAACACGTCGCTTCTTGTTCTAATGCTTTCGTTCTGCCATATCGGTGCTCGCTGGATGCACTCGATCATGTTGACACTGGTAGACGACCAAAGTCATCAGCCTGAGCATGCGTTGGTTCGGTTCGACCGCTGTGCAGGGCACTTCGCTCAAACGTTCTATATTTCAGAAGTGTTGTAGTTCGGGCGAGTTGGTCATCCATGAACTTAGCTTGTACTAGAGCGGTACATGTACCGCGCTATTACAAGCTAAGTTCTATATTTATTATTTACAGAAACAGAAATGCAGCAATGGTTGACTTCAGAAAGAACAAGAAGTGATTGAGACGTCACCTTTGTAAACAAAACAAAGTGGATGTTCACCACGAGCTGCACCTCGTAGCTGGGTCTTCTTACGCTGGTCTGCGCGACGCACCTTTGATATTCACCGGCATGACGATCCACTCCATGCGGACGTTCGTTCTTCTCCGCAGTCGGTCATCACATGTCTTCTCGGCGAACCTCTTCAAGACTTGTCACTGTCATCTCTTAATACTTAACTCACAGCACTAGATCATCAAATAACACGTCTTCTGCGGTCGAGCGAACGATGCTATCACTAGAACGACATAACTTGTTCGCCGACTAACTCCTCACTGACTGACTCTGCCCCCGCGCGCTTGCTGCGCTTGCATTGCCTGTATCGGCTCGCGCCTGGGTTCGGGAAGGTGCGTATGATTCGTCTGTGCGCAGCACAGCGAAAGCTAGGGAAAGGGCGAGATCCTCTCACCGATTCGTCTGCGGAATCAGACGGCGCCGCTGGCTCGGCTTTGCTTTCTCGAATATCCCGATCTTTCGCGTTCGTTGGCTGTGTCGGTGGCGTCTTCTGCGGAGAGGGTAAGAGGCGCGCGGGCGCGCTCGCGGCGCCTTTTTATGCTTGTTTTTTCGATGCGCGCTCTCTGTCGCGCACGAACCGTCGGCGCCAGGCTTTCATGCCGTCGTTCGAAATCGGCGACGTGCGCTTAGTTAAGCGCTCGTTCGTGACAAACATAGTGCACAAGTCCACTTTCGTAGAGGCTTGCGCCTTTCCTGGAGCTGCCAGTGCAGAATTAGTTGTCTGGCACCCGCACGAAGGGGAAATAGCAGCCACGAACTTCATTCATCTCCTCACAGCAAAGCTGTGCAAAGCGCTGTCGTCTGCTCGGCTTCCCGCACGTACGGTCGGCGGCGCCCGCTAGGTGGCTATCAGTGGCGCCTCTATAGGCGGTGCACAAGGCGTATAGACACGTTTGTTTGTTTTCGCCTAGTGTCCTTGAGTAGAAATAAAAAAAGTTTAAAAAACCAACTCCTTCGGTATTAGGCCGCTGCCGAAAATTTACATTTGCAGAGAAGTAGAACGCACTAGATTTATGCAGTAAGAATTCTATGCTTGCCTGGTTCATCTCGGCCCCACCAGATGGCACCATGCACTTGTCCGGCCTAGAGTTACTGTATATGCTACCTTTAGGTAGCAGAGTTGCGCATAGCTCTGGCAAGCAACCACAGCTATGCGGCGAAGTCGCTCGCCATTGTTGCAGGCGTCATGCCTACCGTGTCGCCGATCGACTTGTTTGGCGTGTCGAAGACCGGTGATTAACTTAACTGTCGACGTCTGGTCTCAATCCAATTCGCTGCAGCGGCGGCGTTGAGAAATACAAAAATTGGCCCAAGTGGCAGCTTCTCCGCAATGCATGGTTGCTAGCGGCGTTTGGAAGACAGATGCGCAACTCTGCTACCTAAAGGTAGCATATACAGTAACTCTAGTCCGGCCTCTCATGGTTAAGCATACACTACATGGCAAAATGGTGTGTGGTTCGTCCCTTTAGGGAGTAATGGGGCTGCCACAACCATTAATCTCTTTATGGACTAACTACACCGGGTATAACCGTTAGTACCTACAGATCACCTCAATGGACTAGCATTTAGTCCTCACATTTACACCATACCGGGCAACTGTTAGTCCCCACAGACCACCTCAATGGACTAACATTTAGTCCTCACATTTACACCTTACCGGCAACCGTTAGTCCCCGCAGTTGCACCTCGTCGGACGAACGGTCGGTCCACTCAAATGCTCCATTCCGATGAACTTTTTATCCCCAGTTCAAATGATCCGGTAATCCCCAGGGACGATTATCCGCAGTTACTCTCCGCAAGGCTTAATACTTTTTTGGCATGTTTCTTTTGCGCGGTGAGCAACAAATGGCGCGGAAAAGAACACGCGAAAAAATATTTAGTCATTCGTGTGTCACTGCTTTCGCAGTCAATGCGACCCCAAAAAACAAAAGTGAGACAATGAAACGTTTTAATTTTCTCTATACATATGAAGTTTCTGCTCTCTTTCATTTATTTCACTGTAAAATATTCAGTACAGGTCCAGCTGCTTGGTCATATCTCTTACAGTCCTTTTTGTGAAGCTGCTCCAAGGGAAGCGATAGATGACAGGCATTGCGCGCGCCAGCGCAGACAGCATTCTGCACGTTGTGGAAAACGGCTGCATCCTGCAAAGCACAAAAAGAATGCAAATAGTTAGTAACACGTGACAGAGAGTATGAAGACGCACGCACATGGCAAATGCATGCAGGGTGAAATAAAAACACGTCTAAATTGTGGCATTCAAATAAATTCACTGTGATGCCATGCACCATGAAAGACGCATTTCGAGCCACATAACGCAACAGGTCGAGTGCGGCAGCCGCAGCCATCAAGCCGAGGCGCCGCCAGCCACCGTGCCGCCAATGAGTCGGCGAGATTTCGTACAGCTCGAGCAAGCCCGTCAGCCGCCGCTGCCGCCAGCGAATCTCGAACAGCAGCGCGAGCGAACGCGGGGCCACCGCCACGAACGGCGCCGAGCCGCTTGCGAGAAAGCGACGAGGAAGCCGACGGCAATAATGACCAATTTCCACAAAGTTCCCCGAGCGACCTGCTTGCGAACGAGCGTCGAGGAAGCCGACGGTAATGGCGTCCAGTTTCCACAGAGTTCCGAAGCGCAGTCAGGGCTAAAGTCTCCCTTCATTGGAAAGGGGGGGGGCTCATAAGGCCGCAATATATATATATATATATATATATATATATATATATATATATATATATACAGGGTGTCCCAGCTATCTTTAGCCAAGGGTTAAAAAATACAATAGTAGAGGCAGGCGAGTGAAATCAGTTGCAAATTGCTGACAGCCACCTTGCGCACTACAGACATTTTTCGTTTTGTAATTAACTGATTTGTTAATTAGGATTATTTAACTAAAATGCTAAATGTCGACTTTAGGCAAGAAATGCTGCTTGCAAAGTTCGAGGGCGTCTTCAGAAACCCCAAGTGCACTATTTGCGATAAAGAAAGTCTCACGTATACCATTTTTTCCAAGCTGCAAAGAAAGCCCGCGAAATACAAAAAGAACCACGTGACTAGAGCATTCGCGCGCCGCAAGAATGCTGCCCTCAGCCGTGGTTTGAGCGAACGAAATCAGCTGTGGCCGCGACACGCCGGCTCCGCTGCAGCGGTAGGCCGATAAGTTAAGGGTGGTTTCTTGGCCCGCGCCCGCTACATCTTGCACCGTCACGCGCGCCAACTGGCTGGCAACGGAGTGATACCGAGGAGTGATACCCGCCAGCCACTACTCCAGGCCGGCAAGTCTTAATTCAGCAGGCATGTGTGCGAGGCTCCCGCGCATGGCTGCATGACCAGCCGAACAATCCCACAAAGCGTCGCGTTAACGAGGAAGCTGCCACACGTCGCAAAGTTGGGAGACCCGTAACTGCTGCAATGCCCAGTCACGAGCATCCCCACACATACTGTTAAACAAAGGCTAGACCAGCTGCGGACTACACAGTCGTTCTCACACATTGGGTCTGTTATTCGCGGATTCGTGCCGCCGTATCTAAACGCAGTACACGTAACTTACGATTACGACCCCAAACACCAAACACTTGCTTTGTATGGAGAAAACTGGCGTGCGGGGGGAACCTGGTATTGTGGAATTTTGCACGTTGGCAGCGTGCACATGCATGTACCCAGCTGAATACGGCAGCGTTCATGCGGGGCCATTCGCAGCGCTATATGATAAGGTGTTGTCAGCCACGAACACCGGCGTGAGCGCCGACTGATACAGCCGGTGGAAAAGCTGCAACGTGCTGAGGAGAAATGGTGTCATTGTACCTGCAGAAGTATCACGGAGGGGTGTGACACCTTCAAGCAGGACATTGCCAAACGGTAGTGCTTTATTTGATGAGCGCAACTGGAGTAGCCCAGGATCAATAGTTTGGTGTGGGGCGAGTGTCTGCACATCGAGTGGCGCAGAATGTGAAGATTATGTGCCGGCCTTCACAAGTCAGACAGTGTCAGTGGGTAGATGCTTGTGGCCGTTTACGTTTGGGATGTCCGTGGAGAATGCCGATATAAACTGGAGATGGTGGAATTGTCGTGGCGTGTATGTCGACGACTCCCTGCAAAGTGCACGCTTCATCTTCATGCGTGAAGATAGCAAAGTGTCGACAGTTGTCGATAGGACGAAAGCAACGAATGGCGAGACGGATGATACTGTAGCAAGCTGGGGTTGAAGTAAGATTCTTCTAGAAATGGCTGGGGGTTGCCATGAATTATCTATGCACTGCTGGAGAACCACTACCACGACTGTGCTGGGGACGTCACTCATGAAGGCCAGTGTAGTGACCGTTAGCTGCTCCCTTCTTGAAATAAGGTATTCGTGTACATCACCTCGATGAACAGGTGTTCTCTTGGGACAGTACCGCGAAGTTTTTCCCCTCCATCAATTCATAGCGCTCACCTTTTGTAACAAGACAAATCTGAACACCGAGACGCCAAGTGGTGAGCCTCTCCTTTCTTGTGACTGTACGCCAGTTTACTCCCTGTTGAAGGGTGCTAAGCAGGGCTTGTTGGTACATTTCGAGCTTTGTGTGAACTGCGCGAAGATAAGGAAGGACGGCGACAAAGAAATGCAAGCGCAGTTATCATGCTGCCAACACGTGCATTTCTTGCCTCTGCGACAAGGGGCCATTCGGTGGAGATTTACGTTTTTCCTCGAGCACTAGCCATTCCAGACTACTACTCATGATACAGACGAGGCCACAATTACGCCTCCTGTCATAGCCACACAACTTCAGTTCATAAGCTTTTGGCCAAAGAATTCCCTAGTTTGGTTTACGCAAGAATTGACGAGTTTTGAACTCCGGCGGATCACGTCTCAGACTGCGAGGTACCCGCACGTTGTCGCCGCGCTACCGTCTGACATCGCGGATTCCATAGACGACTTGCTTGTGGGTACACCTGCCATAGCATACGACGACCTGAAACGCACGGTCCTGTAGCGCCTCGAGTCATTGCAACAGAGCAGACTTGAGCAACTTACTTCCTGGGAACTCCGTGATCAACGACCGTCACAACCACTGCACCAGATGCACCAGTTCCTAGGTGAGTGTGTCGTGCGGACCCCTGTTGTCATAATTATATAGCACTCGCTACCTTTGTTATTTTCAATGCCTGGATGATGGAGCTACGTCCCCATTGTCTATGCGTTGAATTATGAATTATTTGGGTCAGTCAGACATGACCACGGCACCTGTTCAAGCCAATCAGATGTTGTCACGCCGCTCATGTAACAGCCAATGACCCCCCCCCCCCCCCCCTTTTGACCCTATCAGAACTTGGATAAACGTCATGTCGGCAGATCTCCATCACCGAATGAAGCGTCTCTGTTTCACGTTTCTGCGTCATTTCCCGTTGGTATACTCGCATACCACGGTATGCGGTTATGCGCCACAGGTGATTCACAGTTTTTATTTACCGAGGAACTGCAAGAACACTCGTAATTTAAACGCAAGAGCGTTAAAAAAAGTGCGGTATCGCTAGCGTTGACCTGACGAATGCAAAGAATAAAATCCGGATCCAAAGAGGAATCGAACCCAGGTATTCTGAGTCGCAGTCTAGTATTCTACCACAGAGCCACGCCAGGTCTCGAAACTGCTTTCGAAAAAGATTCTATGCAGCCATCACGTTGGTGCAACGTCAATTGTGGTTGCATGCTGGCTATGCAATTTTATAAGAACACACATTACATATGCATAGGAGTGCATATGTAATGTTTATTACATGTGTGCTCCTACGATACAGGCGTCATGTCGGGTTAACGTCAATTGTGGTTCCAGCGTTGGCTCGGCTTTTACAACAGTCTAATAAGCATTACATATGCACTCCTATGAAGCGAACTATATTCAAGCGTTGCTCGACCAAGGAAGAATACGCTAACGAATGCTACATGTGATATTCACATCATTGCACCGTAGCGTGCACTTCGTTTCGTCTGTGTTCTGACGTGCGTGCTGACGTTACGCCAGACCAAAAGTTACGCTTTAAGCGCCAGTGTTGTCGACGTGGCTGGTAAGCCCACTGCTCCATTTACAAAAACACGTCGATCCACCTCGTAAGGCTTGGAGACAGCTACTCGCTGAGTGCTTTGCATGAAATCAATTGCCACATTGCATGAGATCTGCCGATTTTTTTTTGTATTTTCAAGGTGATATCCCCCACTTACAGGGTAGAAAAATTCAATATAACGGGACCGGTTGAGTTGTTTTTTCCGAATGTTCGTATTGCAAACCATTTGAAGACTTGGCTGCTCGAATGCTTCTGTTATTTTTTGCGGTTTTACCGCACTCGGTCGAAATGTGAACTAATAAGGAACACGGACAAGTGGAAGCGGAAACATGGACCCGTCGAAAGGCGACACTGCGGGTTGCGAATTCTTTGGGCGCTTTGCATGAGTGACCTCTCTTTGTGCGCCCATCTGCTGCAGCTGAAGGCTGCGTTATTGAGCATCAATCGCTGTCTCGCATGTGCGAAGGAGCCGAGTTCTTCTTTCTTGCGAAACTTGCACATATGTCATTCCAACAAGTTGTTGGTACTCTTGTCATTCGGAAAGGTGATGTCTACTTTTTGGGAGCTCGGTTTCGCGGAAGCGAGAAACGCGCATGTTGGCATCTTGACAGCAGAGATTTATTTAAAAGTAAGAACAGGTCCGGTGGAGTGCGGCGAGAAAGGCACTTAAGCGCCGGGATTGCTACAAAGTGAGGTTGCTAAAATAAAGCCACTCCAAAAGCGCGAGAAACGGTCCACTGAAAAGCGGCGAGTGCTTCCCCGTAAATCGCTTGTGGCGAAAGAGATGCTCGCGTTCTTCACGAGCGCAGGTAAAAAGTGCAGGCGCCTCCATAAGCTAACGTTCCGGAGATGTAAACTTAGTTTTGAGCCATCGCTGTCGTGTCGGTCTTCCTGTCTCGGGATTCCGAGGCCTCACGGTCTGCTCAGTCGCTCGCCGCCACAGTTTGGTGAAACTGGACGTGTATTTGGCACATGCTGCTTTGGCAGAGACGACCGTGGACCAAAGCAGCGCCTCGAGTTCTCAAAGCCAGAACCCTCCGGAACAACGCGGTGAGCTCTCCTGTTCGGCCAACGCCGTCCGGCTTCTGCAATTCTGGTACCAGCACCCCTCGGCGTCGTTTTTTCATGCCGAATCCCCATATCAAGTTGCTGGTGTCCGCTCTCACATCACAAAGTTTCACTGTGCTGTTACATCACTATCGACCACTGCCATTGACAAAGTGGCGGATTTCTTGAGCACCCCGCTGCCTTCCGCCGCCATTTATGGGATCATGGCAACTCTACTACCACGCACGGCACCTTCGCAGAGTTCTTGCATTGAGCAGCTTCTGTCCGCAATAGAACTCGGGACCGACGCCCTAACCAACTTCTTCGCCAAATGAGGCAGCTGCTCTGAGACAACGCAAGATACATCGACGGCGCGCAGTTGCGCGAATTTTTCTTGCAACGACTCCCGGCTGACGTACAGATGATCCTCGCGATAGCTTCTACCATGGATCTTACCGGACTTGCTGGGTTGGCCTGCAGTATCATGGAAGTAGGAACTCCAAGCATCTCAAAACGACATCATCTCTACGCATAGGCGGGCGCACGAGGGGAGCAGGAGGGCGGCTGCCCACCTAATCATCCCAGGGGGACCGTGCTTTCCGGACGACTTTTGTGAAGGTCAGATATGAAGTTGCTGCTAAGGGGATCGCACGTCGTTAATGTGTGCGGCCGATTACCGAACCACGTCCTGGCCGCAACTTCTAAGGAACAGTATACAGGAGGGTGAAGCTTCGTGTGTTCCCCATGGGTTGTTTAAATGCAGACGCTCCGTCGGTGCTAGCGGCAAGGGACCCTTCAGTTACGACCCTTGCGTGCGGGGCCACGCAAGAGGGCGGCGCACGCGGTAGGTACGTCGTCATTGCAAGAGGAACAGCAGCCGCTTGGCGCCTCATATATGTTTGCTCTGTAGCGAAGCTTTGGAACTCTGAAGTGGGTCGTCCTCTCCAGCCCCTTCTAGTGGGTTGCCCTCTTTGGAGAGAACGCAGCTCGTGCAGAGTCGGCCCCGCCTTGACTGTAGCTGTCGTTCATCTTCGCTGAGTGTCCGCCAATAAACATCTTTATAGCTCGTATATTGCACAAAATACATGAGATGCGCGACATGTCCGCTATTGCTGAACAAAACGAAAAGGGAAACTTGGCAGAGTACGAAGTACATTGCACTAAAAACAGAAAGACACATTATTTTGGTCTCGACCACTACTTAAAGGGGTCCTCCAACACTTTTCTTGAAGCATCTACATCACTGCCGACCGCATCAGCGCGTAGTGGCGCTCGCTAGAACTATTGCGGGCGGAAATGACGGACTAGATCGCATACCTATGACTGGGTAAATGTAACGTTAGAAGTGATCGCAGCATTGCGTCAAAAAGGGAATATTATTGGGTTTTATTTTTCTGTAGCATGGTTTTTACTGGATACCAAATAGACCAACGCTCTTAGACTTTTTCACTTTGAAAACTGCAGCGCCGGACAAAGAATGCACCAAACGCCGCGGCGCTGGATGAAATGTCTGAAAACAGCGCTAGGACGCGACATAGAAAGAAGCGACAAGACGAAGCGCTAACAACAACAACGAGTTTTATTTGACCGTAGTGAAATATATACTCTCGGAAAAACAAGAACTCAAATGGGGGTGTTGTGCTTCGAGCAGATTTGCACGTTGCGTCGCGGAAGGCTTCTTGTAAGGTAGGTCAGGCTAATAGCGAGCGCGAGCGACAACCATAGCTACCGATTGTCCGTCTTCCTCTTTCATAACAGCAATGCGTCTGCCATTCGCATTCAGTACAATTATTCCCCGCGCACTAAGGAGCCATCCTGGCGACCTAGGGGCCAGAAAACACAGGACGATCGTAGCACTGCTTGAGTCTGGACATGTGAACGATTTCCTGGACACGGCGGCGATGGTCAGAAGACGGTTGCAGTGGTTAGATGCGGTAGTTCACCGGCGAAGTCTGCTGAAGTACACGATATGGAGCGTGGTACTTGGGGACCAGCTTGCTGGAAAGGCCAGGAGTAGTAGACGGCACACGCAGCCAAACGAGTGAGCCAGGATCGTAGGAAGTAGTGCTAGTGGACGCGTCGTGGTGGTGCTTCTGGCGACCCTGGTCTTGTGTTGTGAATGAGCGTGCAAGTTGGCGGCATTAGCATAGTTGTTTGGGATAGAGTGGTGGACTCTGAGGCATCGGGTCTGCAAAAAAAAAAAATAGTGTCCATAGTACAAGAAGGCTCGCGTCCGTAAAGGAGGAAAAATGGGGAGAACCCAGTAGTGCTTTGAATATTATTATAGGTATTATAAGCGAAAGTAATAAACGGTAGTACTTGATCCCAATTGGAGTGGTCTGACGAGATGTACTACATAGACAGCATGTCACCGAGAGTACGGTTAAAGCGTTCTGTCATCCCATTGGTTTGAGGGTGATAGGTGCTTGTGGAGCGGTGCACGACGCGGCACTCACGCAGCAATGCTGTGATCACGTCCGAGAGAAACACACGACCACGATCACTGAGCAACTCTCGAGGGGCGGCATGACGCAGGACGAGATTGTGGAGATAAAAGTGGCCACGTCTTTTGCTGTAGACGAAGGAAGGGGTGAAGTTTCGGCGTACCGTGTGAGGTGGTCGACGGCAACGATTATCCAACGGTTACCGTCTGCAGTGCTGGGGAGGGGACCGTAGATGTCGATGCCGACGCGGTCGAACGGTCGGGCATGGCATGGCAAAGGTAACAAGGCGCCGGCGGCGTGTTGAAGGGGAGTCTTGCGTCTCTGGCATGTGGAACATGCCCGAACGTACTGTCGAATGAAACGGCACATGCCACGCCAGTAATATCGAAGCCTGATCCGAGAATAAGTTTTAAGGAAACCTGCGTGGCCGCATTGTGGGTCTTCGTGGAACGTAGAACAAATTTCGGACAGGAGGTGACGCGGAATGACGAGTAACCACTTACGGTCGCCGGGTGTGTAATTTCGGCGGTACAGCACGTCTTCGCGAGTGGTGAAGTGCTCAAACGTGCCGACGCAATGTCCGAGAAGATGGAGGAGAAGTCCGACCAGACCGAATGTCTAGAATGGAAGCAAGCCAAGGGTCCTCGCGTTGCTCGGAGGGCATGTCGGAGATGGTGAGGGCGGTGGTATCGCAGGTAGTATGTGTGAAGCAGGCAGAGTCAGGAGACAGGGGCGAACGGGAGGGGGCGTCTGCGTCTGAATGCTTGCGGCCAGAGCGATACATCACGCGGATATCGTATTTTAAATAAAATGATATGATGACAAACACTCCTTAACGGTACATGCGCGAAGATTACAGTCAGTGGTCAAGATATTCATGCTTTTTTTTTTCAGCAAGTCTACGGAAGCTATGATTATGGATGTGTCATTGCACGTGTAGATCACGTGGGCCTCGAAGATCTCTCTGGTGCATTGATCTTTATATCATTATAGAACCTTTGTTTGGTCAAAGTGTGGCGTGCAACCACACTTTGCACAATGCGTACCGAGATTACTGCCTGTTGCATTCTTCATGCCACGCACGCTTCTTTTGTTATTTTTATGTAACAAGTACGTTGCACGCGTAGCCGCTGCCTTACACAAGCCGCACCCTAATATCTGGGAGCCTTCCGGATTATGTTAGAATATTATAGGCTTGAACGCAAAACGCGAACAGCTGAGATTATTCTGGATCTAATGCGGCCACCAGCGATAAGGCTCGAATGTTCTATGCCGCATGTGCAAATGCCGACGCGCCTTGCCGCAGATCAGTTTTATCGACGGCTGACTAGTGATGCAGAACTATCGGTAAATTGACTATCGATAGCATCGATAGTTTTTTTTTTAAACTATCGATAGTATAGACAAACTATCGATAGTACTTCTATCGATAAACTATCGATTGTGCAATCGGTAATACCATGGTTAATATTACTAGCGATATTACTGCCACGCCTGTTTATTGCTTTGTTTTGACGTATTCGGGTTTCACCCACAAAGGCTGTAAGCAACGTTTGACGCAGACCGCGCCGTAACGTTTGAGAAGCTTCACGATTGAGATCATTCTGTTAAGATTACGCGCCGGACACGAATATACAAGTTTATTCGATAGTTCACGCGAGCACCAGCGATAACGCTGGAAGGTTAGATGACTGATGTATAAAAGACGACGCGTTCCACCGATGATCAGATTACTCGGCGGCCAACGACTGTTGTCGCTGCTATCAGTGCGCAGTGTGTATCGGTTGTATATTGAGTTTTGATTTCTGGGCACAAGTTCGCCCAAATAAAGAGCTCCGTATTTCCCAGTCTTTCTGCAGCGTTCTTCACCGTCGCAACCACGTGGCAATACTATCGATAGTAGTGTGAATAATGATGTTGTTGCGGGCTGTCCTTATTGCCAAAATATTGGCGATAGCGTACTATCACCTTCGCTTAATTTATGAGCATTCTTGGCGAAAGAAATAAATAATTTCCGCAGTGAAAATGGCGGAATACGTCCATCAATAAATTCACATCAGCGGCCCGCAACATTCTAGCGCTCGTTCCGAGGGACCAAAATAAAGTTTATTCATCCATCCAGAAGCAACCAGTTACACCTTACAATTAAAAACCGCGGTAACTATGCAGCTCACGATGCTCAAATCAGCCAATGGCCGTGGACTTTGGGTTTATGGCGCGGCCATTTGGGTCTATGGCATCATTTGTCGAGATAACATAGAACGATTTCTAGCTGAGTTTGAGAATTATTTGCCAATTCCAGACCGGGTGCTGCGCTATAATGCTTAGCTCACGTGTTTTCAGGAGCGTCGAATGCTGCAAAAGTGTTGCAGGCCCATTTAAGAAAAGTAATTGAAAACCATAACTTCCAACAAAAAATTACGCAGTCGGATCGCACAAAGGCAGTTTCATTGTGTTGCACAGTGCAAGTTGTGATGTATCTACCTTGAGTCTCAGAAATGCGCATTGAAACGAGGGCAAGTGATTAACGGGAGAAAAAAAAATGCAAAACACACTTCCAAGCACGCCGTCGTGTCAAAGACGCATAATTCTCAAGTGCCTTAGTTTTACTGCTTCGCGGTACAACGATATTACTGCAACATCGTGCTCTTTACATCTCAGGCATATTCAAACAGAATAACTGTTGCCCAACTGCAATGTAGCTGGGTGGGATATCGCGTACAGCAGCCGTAGGATCACTCGATCCCGTCGTTGTACGTGAGAAAGGCTTTCTAAATTGACTGATTTCGTCAATGTCCTGCTAGCAGTCCAACGTGTCTGTAAGCACATAAGCCGGCTGACCGTTCGTCAAGAGGTGAGTGCGCAGCGCCACAAGAGTATTCGGCTCAGCGCACAACGTACTGGAAGGCAACGAAAGGGCAGACCGCATCGCTCGAGGAAGCAACGTCCGAGTGGCGGGCAGTAGGACATATTAGAGATTCAGAGTAGGGAGAGATGAACCTACAGCCTTCCGCACTCCAAACGGAACAAACGCAAGCGCGGGACTGGCGTCACATGCAGCCGAATTCATAGCCGCACGTAAGCCTCCTGTACGCAAGATGACCTGTCCGTGGCGTGGCGCAAAAACCCCGCCGGCCCACATGACATGGGAATTTGCGGCTAGGCGGACAGCGGTCTTCGTTCGGCAGTGGAAGGCACTGCTCACGAGCGAAGACCGGGAGGGAGGAGCCCTCCTAGACCAAGCTCAGCGAGCCGCAAGAGCCAGTAGAGCCCTGGACTGAGGCCTCCACCCACCGAGAACTGGCGTTGAATTACCTGGCACTCGACCGTCGTGCACGCACCTCCCTTCTTCGTGTCGAGGGATTGAAATCCGCGAAGGCTCCTCCAGCGATCAATAGGTGTTCTTTTTTACCTAGTGCTTTGTGTTTAGGCCACAATCTGTTTGAAGTACCTTCCCAGCTTTTCGCGCTATTCTTGACGCCTTCAAATGTGTGTGCTTAAGCGCCGAGTGATAAATTCTGTCGGCTTTTCTGCTGGCATCTTGCTAAGTGGTATCTTGGTTTCCTACACATGTTAAGGCAAGTCTTTGCCTCGATATTGGCGCAGTAATTTCTCCGCAATTCACCAGTTCAGCGTGAACGCTACGAGTTTAGCGTAGCTTACTTCACAGCTTCGGGTTCTGTTGATGTAATAAATGGATGACCTCAAATGGGTCACACGGGCACTTTCGATCACGATCGATCCAAAAGAGATCGAATGCTGCTACATAGTCACTTTCGATCGCTATCGAGCCTCCATACGAACCTAGTCGGACGTGATCCGCGCCTCGTGATCGAACTGCCCCATTGCGATAGCGGAGACCGACGTCAGAAGCTTCTAGCTCAGTGTTGCAGAAAACAAGGTGGAACGAGAAAGAAAGACAGACGATGAAAGAACCCTCGGAAAAGGCCATTGTAAGTAAATTAATCACATTTTGTTTTCATAGGAAGAGGAATTTTAAGGGCTTGTTTTTCTTTGCTAGACACAACATTATTAGAACTAGCAGTCAAGAGAGCCAAGGAAAACATAGGGGATGTTATTTCTACTAATTATGATGTAAATGTGAAGAGAGTAAAGTGGACGAAAAGATCGCTGGCCGCCGTCACGGACCGAACCTGCAGCCTTCGAATAACGCGTCCGATGTTCTACCACTGAGCTAAGGCGGCGGTCATCCTCCCGTCCACTTTATGGGGTATACATGTGAATTTAAACCTAGGAGTGATAGTCAGCGCCGCTATAGTAACCATGACGGCGAGTGTGGGACACTATTTTTCTGTCTGCTGGCTTCACGAAGCATTTGGCCTTTTTATGAGCTGGCAGCTGACCAATAATCCCTCGCAAACTACCATTTTATTTTCATGTTATTTTGCAAACCTCTCTCTGTAGCATCGACACCATGAATGCAGTACTCAGAGCTACAGATAATAAGAATCGGCATACGTGGCGCCTCGTTTTACAGGAAAAAAAAATGACTCAAATATACTTTTGTTATAAATGTTTTCCACAGCTACCTTTATTACATATTAGGCGCATTTTTTCATTTTTCTTCGGACTTGCACGGAGACATTACGCGTCAGAGCCCAACCAAGCAGTGGCGTAGCCAGGGGGGGGGGGTAAGTTGGGGGGTTCAAAGTCCCCCCGAAATTTTCCAGGTTTGCTTGCGTATATATACACGCACACATACAAACGCACGCACGAACATACATAAAGTATCGTTGAACCCCCCCCCCCCCCCCCCCCCCGAAAAAAATTTCTGGCTACGCCCCTGTAACCAAGACAATCTCGATCCTTGGACGGCGACTATTTTAGATCGCGGTTGACCGACGCTCCGAGTGACTCAATCTCAATCCAAAGCGCCCTTAAGACAGGCGCCTGCTGCAGCTCAAGAGGTTTAGGAGCAAAGGTCCAGGCCTTCAAACTCTCCAAAGGAGACCTACTCTGCTATGTGCACTTTCGCTGCTGCGCAGCGTTTTCGCGTCCCATGGCAACGAATATTCTAAGCGCACGATGAACCGGTGGCGGCACCTCATTTTATTTGAAAAAAAAAAAAAAAAACTGTTTGCTGGAAAGCTCTAAAGCAACACGTGCGGCCGCGGCGGTAGTTGCGGATGTTAACACAATGCATTTTCAGGTTAGTTGCCTGCCTGAAGTGGACAGTACGGAGTGAATCCGCGTCATCATTCGCAGTGAGGGACAAACAAACCTGGATCCGTGAAAACCTTCTCTGTTTAATGGAACTGCGCGAGCACCATCTGCCTAGAACTTCAGCCTGTGCTGGTGACGGATTGTGACGGACTGTCACAAATTAGCGTGTTATAAAGCGCGCGCGCAGCCGCTTTCAAGCAGCTACGAGACAGAACTGCGCGAGCCGCGCGACCAAGAAGCACGAACAACGAAAAAACAAGCATCAAAAGACGCCGTCGCGCCGCATCCTCCTCACCCACTGGAGCCAGACGCAGACCACGCGATCAAACGCCCGGCAAAACCTGGATGTTTCTAGAAGGAAGGGGGGACGCATCCCCGAGCGATGCCGCCGCGATTCGAACCTACGAGAAAGCTCTCGCCCTTTCCCCGGGCTTAGCTGTATTACACGCCGAAGAACCCTCCCGACGCTTCTGGAAGCCGGGGAAGAAGGGATAAAAGCGTGCAAACGACGAGAGTCGGGCAGTCAGTCAGTCGAGAGGGAGCCAGTGGTGGAGTCGACAGTCAGCGAAGGAGTGAGCGAGTCAGTGGCCCGGTGATGGTGAAATTATGCGAAGTGTGGCTTCGTTAGCCAAAGAAGACGTGTTTATGATGGTGTGCGGTCAGTCGCTCGTCGATCTGGAAGAATCCGATGACGACACCGTGTGAGCCGTGACAAGTCACGACGACGGTTGAGCTACGACGATCAACGCTGGAGCTGGCGTGAGTGTTTCCTTGAAGAGAAGCATTCCATTACCGTCCAAGTATTGTGGACTGGATACGCCATTAACTATTCAGGACTTAAACTGTCGTTCAATAGTTGTAATGCATGCGATTGCATTCGTAGCGTGTGATCTGTTTGTTTAGCTCCCGTTGTGTAAACACCATCTGAATTATGTTGTGAAGTTGTAACTGGTACCAGCCGAGTGTGCATGTGTTTGTATTATTTGTATTGCCTTAACTGAGAATATATTTCGTTTTCGTTTGTGTTGTCGACTCTCGGCTCTGACTCGGTCTTTGGACAACAACCGGCGTTCGCTGGCGCACCAAAGGACCAACTCTAAATTGTCCGCGCTTTCGTGGTGCGTTTTCGGAGGGCCTTGACGCCAGCCCTTAGAATCCGCCCGGCGATTGCCAACCCGATTAACGGGATCAGTGACAATTATTCTGGCGTCCGCGACAGGACCTTTTTGGTGCACAGTGTGTCCAAAGTAGGGAGAAAGAGCCTTGAGACGTTGATAGTGCTTGCGAACGATTTTTGAGTGTTGCACCGCGTTCTCGCTAACCTGTGTGCAGAGAGTGGTTTGTATTCGAAGTTAGGCAGATATTTTGTGCACGCGGCTAGGTTTTGTTTGACGGGCATCATGGATCTCGAAAAATTAGTTGCCCTTGGTGAGAAGATGGGTTTGTCTGGGGCCGAACTACGGAAGTAGGGTCAGCCAAAAGGAAAAAGAAGAAAAAGAAAGAGTTAAGGAAGAGAGAGCAGCAGAGCTCGAGAAAGAGAGGCTAGCAGCTGAGAGGGAGAGAGAAGAAAGAGAGGCGCAGATGGCTGAGAGAGAAAGGCAACGGCAGCACTGAATTGGAACTCGAACGGCTCCGTTTGCAACAGCGCATAGAGACTCCCGTGCAAGCTAGAGTGGAGAGCAGCGAAAGGGAAGATCATAGCTTCCGACTGAACCCAAGCAAACTGCTTTTGGCGTTTGATGAGAGGAAAGATGACCTTGATGCATACCTGCCACAGGTTTGAGACTATAGCTAGAAGCCAAAATTGGCCGGAACAGCAATGGGCAACTGCTTTGAGCACTTGTTTGAGTGGCGAAGCGCTCAGTGTGTACGGTAGGATGATACCTACCGATGCAGCTAATTACACGAAAGTGAAAGCTGCTTTGCTGAAGCGATTTCGATTCACCGTGGAAGGCTTCCGCGATCGGTTCCGTACGGGAAAGCCAGCTGATGGCGAGACGGCAACGCAATATGCCGCGCGACCCAGCCATTATTTTGACAGGTGGATCGAGCTTTCAGAGACGGCACAGGAGTACAGTGAGCTTAGAGAGCTTCTTATCAGAGAGCAATTCCTCACCAGTTGCCACCCGAGCCTGTCGCTGTATCTGAAAGAGAGGAGAGCCAAATCGCTCGAGGACATGCTTGAGTTGGCCGATCAATTCTTGGAAGGGCAAGGTGGCACGAATCTGGCCAAAGTAAGAAAGGAGGTTCACGAGGAGTCGAAGAAATCGGCACCTGGCGAAAAGAAGCGTGCACCGGAGAGTGACCCGCGATGCTTTCTGTGTAACCGGGTGGGCCATAGCGCTAACAGTTGCCGGACCAACTTCTCACGCCCCAGTGTGATGAAGTGTTTTAAATGTGGTCAGACTGGGCACAAAGCCGACGCATGTCGAAGTGATGTGAGCAAAGCCCACCAAGCAGCTTGTGCGTATGCCCCGCCTAACGAGGAAACAGAAGCGATCAAAGATGAATTGACCGATCTTAAAAGCGGGAAGAAGGTGCATTTCATTGGTGCTGCGGTGACAATCGACACAACGAAAGGAATGCCGACAGTTAAGGGGAAAGTTGCTGGAAAGGAAGTCACAGTACTAAGAGATAGTGGATGCACTACTGTGATCGTACGAAAGAAATTGGTCCGAGAGAGTGACTTCACAGGCAATTCCACCCCGGTTCGCTTGCTTGATAGTTCCATTCGAATGCTTCCCGAAGCCAAGATTGAGGTTGAGACCCCTTACTTCAGTGGGAGTGTTACTGCCCTGTGCATGGATAACCCCCTGTTCGACCTAATCGTGGGAAACATCGACGGAGCTCGAGGGCCATTCGATCCTGAACGTTTGGGAGAAGCCCCGAAGATAGAGCCCTCGTCCGCTCGGGAACCGCGAAGAGAAGTAACCGCGGAAGGGAATCCCATGAAGGATGCCGCCCGAGCTCATACTGAAGCCGAGGCGTCAGAGAATGGCAACAATGGAGCACCAACGGTCGCTGTACCGCCAGTGAAGACGCGCCGAGCAGGTGACATTGCAACTGAGCGGCCACCATCATCTGCGGCTCAAAAGATGACGAAGGTGGTCCTCCAATCAAAACACCACGACGCGCAGAAGTCGGCGAAGCACCACGAACGTTCTAACGAACGCGACCACGCCTTGCCGGTGTCGAATGTGCCGACGGCAGCAGAGACGCCCCCTCCGGCACCGTCAAATGGAACGGCTCGCAAGAAAAAGAAGAGGAACAAAAAGAGAGCGAGCGAGCACCGAAAGAAGGGGCGCAAGCGCGAGTCTATTTGAACCGGACAGGGTGTTGGAATTGAATTTGTTTGAAGTGTTTTTGAGTTTGAATGTGTTTGAGTTTTGAGTGTGTTGTATTATTATACCCTGTGTCGAGTGTGTATGGCTAGTGAGCCCGAGTGTCGTTTGCTTAACATTATGTGTACAATGCTATTGATATAATTGTATATGCATTATAATTGAAGAGCTTTGTTTTGAGCGTTCGCATTGTTTTATACGAAATGTATGATGGCGTTTTGTACTTATGTACTTCAGTTTATCTTTTGTATGCCGTGACATTGAAATGCCCTGTGAATTGTATTGAGAGTTCTATTATGAATGTGACGCGCATTTTGCGTGGACTGAGTTATGGACTCTGTCTGTGGGACATTTTTGGATGTGTATGTGCGCGCTAATTTGCGTTGTTTGAATAGTATGTGATAATATTCTTGAAGTGGGGGGCAGTGTCACGAATTAGCGTGTTATAAAGCGCGCGCGCAGCCGCTTTCAAGCAGCTACGAGACAGAACTGCGCGAGCCGCGCGACCAAGACGCGCGAACAACGAAAAAACAAGCATCAAAAGACGCCGTCGCGCCGCATCCTCCTCACCCACTGGAGCCAGACGCAGACCACGCGATCAGACGCCCGGCAAAACCTGGATGTTTCTAGAAGGAAGGGGGGACGCATCCCCGAGCGATGCCGCCGCGATTCGAACCTACGAGAAAGCTCTCGCCCTTTCCCCAGGCTTAGCTGTATTGCACGCCGAAGAACCCTCCCGACGCTTCTGGAAGCCGGGGAAGAAGGGATAAAAGCGTGCAAACGACGAGAGTCGGGCAGTCAGTCAGTCGAGAGGGAGCCAGTGGTGGAGTCGACAGTCAGCGAAGGAGTGAGCGAGTCAGTGGCCCGGTGATGGTGAAGTTATGCGAAGTGTGGCTTCGTTAGCCAAAGAAGACGTGTTTATGATGGTGTGCGGTCAGTCGCTCGTCGATCTGGAAGAATCCGATGACGACACCGTGTGAGCCGTGACAAGTCACGACGACGGTTGAGCTACGACGATCAACGCTGGAGCTGGCGTGAGTGTTTCCTTGAAGAGAAGCATTCCATTACCGTCCAAGTATTGTGGACTGGATACGCCATTATCTATTCAGGACTTAAACTGTCGTTCAATAGTTGTAATGTATGCGATTGCATTCGTAGCGTGTGATCTGTTTGTTTAGCTCCCGTTGTGTAAACACCATCTGAATTATATTGTGAAGTTGTAACTGGTACCAGCCGAGTGTGCATGTGTTTGTATTATTTGTATTGCCTTAACTGAGAATATATTTCGTTTTCGTTTGTGTTGTCGACTCTCGGCTCTGACTCGGTCTTTGGACAACAACCGGCGTTCGCTGGCGCACCAAAGGACCAACTCTAAATTGTCCGCGCTTTCGTGGTGCGTTTTCGGAGGGCCTTGACGCCAGCCCTTAGAATCCGCCCGGCGATTGCCAACCCGATTAACGGGATCAGTGACACGGACATTCGGCGGTTTTCCGCCTATCGGTGCCACGGGGACACACGGTGGGTCACAAATGCGGCAGCGGCGCTGGTTGACGGATGCCGATCTTATCTTTTTATCTAGGTATTTTCAGGTTGGTTGTCTACCTTATGTAGGTAGTGCTTGTAGAGGATTGTGTTTCCACAAGCACTAGACACGCAAGAACGAGCCGCACAGCAGGCCACCTAGCGAGGAACTAACCCCGAGGCTTTATTTGCAAGGAAACCCATAGAAGCGGAAGCAGTGACGCTTAGTGGTGACACCTGTGCACACTACGGTACTGGGCTTCTGGTGAAAATGCGTAATCTAACACAGTGAATGAGAAGCAAAGCCTCGATGCGCGCAAAGTTTATCTGTTTACATAGGATTGCACAAAAACCAGCTGCCTAGAATTTCAGCCTGTGCTGTCGAAGAGTCGTGACGGCCATTTCGATATTCTGACCCACTGGGGCGCCTGCGCGAGCAGGTACTTGGTGAGTGGTGGCACTACGGATCGGAGCCAACGGGGTGGTCGACCCCCTAGCCTCGCCGTGCGTGGCTGAGCCGTGTCCGAGGAAAAGGGGATCCTTGGGGCTGAGCCAATGCTTGTACCTTTGAGGCCCCCGGCGGAGGCGACTGACTCCTTTGGCCCCGACTTCACGTAGAGGGCACCCCTGGGCTGACCCACACAGGCGAAATCGGCAGTCGCCTTTTTCTCTTTCTCAGTCTCCCTACATCTTTGTTTTTCGCTTTCACTTTAAATCTTTCCTGTCACCTTTTCTCTTCCATTTACTTCCGATTTTTATTCTGGCAGCAATGGTAATCCATCCTCGGATATTACGTTATAGCGGCGATGCATAGCTAGCGTCTCCAGGTGTTCAACCTTGTAGCGTTTTCATGTTGCGCTTGGTGGTGGGTGGCCACAATCGGCACCGAAATTTTCAGGCCTTGTATGCCAAAAGTCTTTCTCTTCACAAACTGATCACTCCCGGTGGCGCACCGATGAAACGTTACTTCTTTTTGATGCAACGGGAGTCTTTTCCCAAACACCACGTCATACAGAGTCAGCATAAAAATAAGTCAGCGCGAGGGATGTCGCAATTTTTCGTTGCAAAATGTATCAGCGAAACTATCGGAATTGTACATAAAGTCACAAAATGGCAACTGGTGATTTACTCCTTGAAGTTTGAGATAAGCAGCATTACGACAAACTGGCACACCTTGTGGCTTTTGGAAACTTTCCTATATCTGTGAGCGCACGCCGGACCATGAATACTGTCAAGGGTGAATATCCTTGACAGTAGTCATGGCAGTATTCGTGACAGTATTCATGACAGTATTCATTAACAGTATACTGTCTGATGAATACCTAGTCGACCTCAGCGAAGAAGAACTGCTAGATGGATGGAAAGACTCATATGTAACACATGTGAAACGTATCAAAATCAGGCGTGACAACGCTGAAACAGCGACCAAGCATTTAATGCTAACTTTTGGTCGTACCGCACTACCCGAGGCCATAGCAACCGACTACGTCAAACTTCCTGTGAGACCTTTCATTCCAAATCAGCGACGTGGCTTAAATGTCAAACATTTGGTCACGTGTCTCAGAGCTGTCGAGGGCAGCTTAGGTGTGTAAAATGTGAAAAAACGGGTCACTCTGCTGACTACTGTAATGATGAGTTCCATAGCGCCAACTGCGATGCAGGCCACTCTGAATAATCCAGAGCTTGTCTAGCCTTTAAAAAGGAAAAATAAATAATTACTATAAAAGTGAAAGATAACTTAACGTTCCGGGAAGCAAGACAACGTGCTTCAACGTTATTTTCACTTAGAACATTTTTCACCGAAGTGGCGCAACGGGGGACGGCACCCCAACGGCCATTGGCAGTTGCCCGGATCACGCGCAGCGTGCCGGGACTAACGTCACCCGTGTCCATGGTTGGAGCAGCCAAGGCTGCCGACCTTCTTCGAACTTGACCGCACAATGGGTCTCTGCGAACCAAGATACCGCGGAGACAAAGGAGGCCCTGGCCACCTCCGACGCGGCGGGGTTGAAGGCTTCGTCACTCAAGACGAAGTCTGCGAGGCGTACACATCACTCTTTGGAGCGAGTGTCCAGTGCCTCACAAGATGCTATGCACACCAGTCTAAAGCCCTAACCGCACGTACAGTCGCGCTCAATATGACTTGAAACACGGGAGCGCGTGGCCTCATGAGCTAAAATACTGCGTATAGCTTCAACTTGCCTTCATTTGCACAGCTAAACGATGTTTCCTTATTTTGTATCGTCCGCAAGTGACAGCACAACATTTATTTGCAAATATGAAGGCTAGTGGAAGCCATGGGGGATCTTAGAATTCTCGAAGCCACGCGCTCCCATGTTGGAAGTCATATTGAGCGCGGTTACAACGTGTTACAACGCGTCAGCGCGTGGCGTGTAGACTCAGCGCCGCGCCCTCTCCTTATGGAGGGAGAGGGCGCGCGGCTCATAGCTCAGCATACTCACTCATGAGTACACTCACTCACACTCATTTGACAGGCATGAGTGTGAGTGTGAGTGAACACTCGTGAGTGCGAGTAGGCGTGAGTATGCTCATGAGTGTGAGTAGCCGTGAGTATGAACGGGGGTGAGTAGACATGAGTATAAAAGCGAGTGAGCACTCGTGAGTGCGAGTAGGCGTGAGTATGCTCATGAGGGTGAGTAGCCGTGAGTATGAACGGGGGTGAGTAGGCATGAGTATAAACGCGAGTGAATACCTGTGAGGGTGAGTAGGCGTGAGTATGAACGCGAGTGAGAACCACTGAGTGTGAGTAGGCGTGATTATGAACGCGACTGAGTAACAAAGAGTGTGAGTAGGCGTGAGTATGAACGTGAGTACCCATGAGTGTGAGCAGGCGTGAGTATGAACGTGAGTGAGTACTCATGAGGGTGAGCAGGCGTAAGTATGAACGTGAGTGAGTATTCATGAGTGGGAGCAGAGGTGAGTATGAACGTGAGTGAGTGTGAGTAGGCGTGAGGATGTACCGACGAGAGTTAGCGTGAGTATGAACGCTTACTCTCATGAGTGAGTACTCATGGATGCGTGTGGGCGTGAGTATGAACGTTTGTTACTACCGACGAGTGTGAGTGGACATGAGTATGAGCGTGAATTCAAAGCCATGAGTGTGACTAGAATCAATGTGAGTGTTTATGATGTGAGAAGCGAGTCTACACGCGAGTGAATACCTGCGAGTATGAGTGGATGTGGTGAGTAGACATGAGTATGACCGTGGATGCCTCTAAGTGAAAACTGCAGAACTTACAGAAATGGAGTGGCCGAGGGGATATAAACCTCAGCCTCTCCACAGCAAGCCAGTTAGAGCAGAACAGAACAGAATACTGAGTGTCAATGTAAGTAAGTACCCATGAGTGTGAGCAGACGTGTGTATTAACGTGGATGAGTTTCTGAGTGTTAGTAGACGTGAGTATGACTGTACGGTCATAAGCATTTAAGAGTGTGAGTAGGGCGAGTATGAACCTTCGTGTGCACCTATGGGTTTGAGTGAACTTGAGGTTGAGTTTCAGTTAAAGAAAAGCGTATGAACGTGAGTGAGTATCACAGTGGAAGCGAGTGACCACCTTTGACGTGGGCCGTACCTCCTGACTTCAGCATATAAATGCCTCGCCTGCAATGCAGAGCAAAAAAAAAAAAAAAAAAGAAAGAAAAAGCTGGGCGTAGCTCCCTCTAGTGACGCAAGGCTTGAGACACAGCGGAGTAGATCGGCACCTGGCTGGTCCTGGCCTTTCGAAGTTTTGCTAAGTTATTGCTAAGTTTTGCGAGGTTATGCTAGGTTTTGCTAAGTTTTGCGAGGTTGTGGTAAGTTTTGCTAAGTATTGCGAGGTTATGGCTTAGTGTTGCTCGGCATTGCTAATTTTTTGCTAAGTTTTGCTAGGCATTGCCAAGTTTTTTATTTTCTTAGTGCTGCCAAGCGTTGCGAGGCGATGCGCAGACTCGCCAAATCCCACTCTATCACTCTAAGTTAGCCTTCAGTCTCGGTAGCTGCCGCCGCATCAGAGACGAGTGCAGCTTTGCCGGATGACAGCCAGTAGTGCTCAGTTATGGGCCAGTACCAACTGGAGTTGATCAGCTCCGCTGTGTCTCTAGCCTTGCGCCACTGTTGTAGGCTACGCACAGCCTTGCTTATCGAAGTAGCTGGCCTTGCCACGCAAGGGCTAGATAGCGAGATAGCGAAGCGAGCGAGAAGATAATCACAGATGCGCCAGGGGTTGCTAGGTAACGCGAGGTGACCTCATCGCTCCGCAAGGTTTTCTGTCCACCACGGACGGACTAACGCTCGGCTTCAACAGCCCCCCTGTTAAAGTTTTTTCGCGCACTCCGTTGTTTCTGAAATGTGCATCGCGAGTAAACAGTGTACTTGCAGGTTATCGGCAATCGCTGTAAGTTTTAGCAAAAAAAATCGCGGTTGCTATAAACGTTCCAATATTTCCTTTTGTTATAATTATTACCATTATGATTATTATTACAAGTGTCTAATGCAGCAAAACTTCGGAAGCTACTCAACACATTGCCAAGATATTCACATCAGCAAGACCTTTAAAAGGGCGGAAAACTGTCACTACGCGCAATTGCTAGAGATAACAGCATCGCATCGTCACGAATGTACTGAACTAATACGGCGATCTGGGCGAGTTAGTGTACTAACATCTTCGGGAAAATGTGCAGCGCGGCACGGACGAAGGACAAGAAACGCAAAACACGAGCGCTTGTGTTGTGCGTTTCTTGTCCTTCGTCCGTGCCACGCTGCATATTTTCCCGAAGATGTCACGAATGCGGCGGCTACAGGTAATGTTAGCTATGATGTAAGTGTTCGAGTCAAACATACACTGATACGACGCAAACTAAAGACGGTTGAAACGAAAGTACGCGCATTCCTTAGCCTAAAATTGTCGCATTTCAATCCGTGAGGATTGTACAGACGGCTCCACTGTTAAAGGGAGCACTTGCGTTTCGGGAATGTCCGGATTTCGCTGTCCTACAAAAGCATAATGGCTTAGATTTGCATAACACTACTGGTGGTTGACAGTTGCGAACCCTTATGATAGACTAGTAATGTGCACGAACAATCCTTGCGCATCCACTAGCCGTTAGGGGGCCAACAAAATGAAAGTTGCTCATTCGAGTGTTCCCTTTAACAGTGGACCGTACTGTACATGACGCTAACTATTATTCGAAGGGCGTACACGCATTTCCACGCGGAATACACACAAGCCGACTAGTTCAAATATTCGCATTCCTTCGCGTCGGCTTTGGGTAGTAAATCACTGAGCGTTTGCCTAATGGTTACGGTGCTCGGCTGCTGACCTGACAGGCGCGGGTTCGATTCCACCTTCTGTGGCCGAATTTCTATCTAGGTGAAATTCTAGACTCTAGAGGTTCATGTGCTGTGTCATGTACCGCAGGCGGTCGAAATAACCAGGTGACGTTCACTTTTCTTATAGCCTAAGTCGCTTTGGGATGCTGAACGCCATACACTAACCAACATTACTACACAGCAGGTACGCACATTTGCGGCACTAATGCTGGGATGTGGTGATCCTCATTAATATGACAAGAATGCGATGTGTTTGGAGCCTCATTTTGATCTATAGAATGTACTGATCAACTTATACCGCACAAATAGTGAGGGTGCAGTTTGTAATAAGTCGCTGAGTAAAAGGTTACGTAGCCGCAGTAAATGCTCCGCAAGATTCCACCCTAGCCGAGGCTGATGTCCGTTCTATTATATCCTACTGCAAAAATCCGCTAGACATACCACAGATGAAACAAATATGGCATTTGTATTAAGTGCGCAGCAGTGTAGGGACCCGGGCTGTCGTATGCTGTCATCGTATGCTGGCAAAACACGAATAGCATAGCCATCTGTAGCATATTGAGCGCGCGCTAGCGCAAAGGAGAAGTCTTCTTCCTTTTGTACTTCGAGCGCCTTGATGATGATAGCTGCGGAGCCCTTTAGGGGCCCGGCAAAACCACGTAGAAAATTGAAAAAAGAAGAAGCAAGCGAGAATAGAAAGAGAGAGAAAGGAAGCGAAAAAAAGAGGAAGAAAACTAGAAAGATCAAGAAAGAGAGATAAATAAAGAGAGGAAGAAAAAAATAGAAATAAAGAGAGAAAAAACGACAGAAGAAACGGAAAAAAGAGAAAAAGAAAGAAAGAGAGGAGGAAACAAAGAGAAAACCGAACGGAAACAAAGAAAGCTGCCCAGCTCCGTACTTGCTTCAGGCTGTTAACTTCCGTAGGTTTTGCACAGGACGATTCATCGCGAATCCGCGCATTCAGATCTAACGAGCATGTCTAACTTTCTTTTGTTGGTACCGTGGGATCGTGAGTGAAATCCGCCGGGTGTGAGTGGTCGTGAGTGTAAACATGAGGGAACGCCTGCGACTGCGAATAAAACTGAGTAGAGAGGTGATCGTGAACCGTTGAGGTTGAGTGGATGTATGTGATAGAAGGGATTGAGCGGACGTTTGGAACGCGAGTATTCCCTGGATGGCAGTAACCTTTATTATGAACGTGAGTGCCTGGAGTGTGAGCATGAGTACCGGAGAGTGAGTAGACGTGAGTGTGAACGCGTGTATGAACGCGTGTGAGTACCTGCGAGGAAGAGTAGACCTGAGTCTACTCATGGTCAGCGCGTGTGACGGGAGTGAACGCGAGAAACAAGGGCTAGAAAACATCTGGGGAACATGAGTGAGTACCGAGAGTGTGCGGCAATGTCACAATGAGCAGCAGTAAAGTGGGTGAGTATGGAGGTGAGTGAGTGCCTGTGAGGGTGAGCTAGACGTGAAAATGAATGTGAGTGAATAAATGCAGGCGTGAGTGAACGTGGGTGTGCAGCCATGAGCATGAGTAGGCGTGAGTGTACACTTGTGAGTGTGGGTTGATGTGTCAGTGTGAGTGAGTACGAATAAGTGTGAGTACAGGTGAGTATGATCGCGAGTGAGTGCCCTGTGAGCGTGAGAATGAAGGTGAGTGCGTAAGTGTAAGTGTCAGCGAACGTGAGTTAGCACACATGAGTGTAAGTGTATGTGAGTATGAACATGTGTGAGTGCGTATGGGTGTGAGTACACGTGAGTATGAACGTGAGCGCCCATGAGTGTAAGTTTATAGGGGTATGAACATGAGTGAGTGCGTATGGATGTGAGTACACGTCAGTATGAACGCGGGTACCAACGAGTGTGATTAGGCGTAAGTAGGAGCGTCAGTGAGTGCTCATGACTGTTAGCAGGCCTGAGTATGAACGTGAGTGAGTACTCATGAGTTGCAGAGGCCGTGTGTATGAACGTGACTGAGTATTCATGAGTGTGAGTGGGCGTGAGCATGAATCTCAGTGAATACGTAAGGGTGTTAGTACACGTGAGTATGAACGTGAATGAGTAGCTTGGGGTGTGAGTATATATGGGTATGAACGTGAGTGTATACGTAAGGGTGTGAGTGCACGTGAGTATGAACGTGAGTACGTATGAGTGTGAGTACACGTGAGTATGAACGTGAGTGAGCACGTAGTGGAGTGATTATATGTGAGTATGAACGCGAGTGAGTACGTTAGGTTGTGAGCGCACGTGAGTATGAACGTGAGCGAGCACGCAATGGAGTGAGTACGCGTAAGTATGAACGTGAGTGAAGCTTGGAATGTGGGTTTATCCGAATATGAACGCAAGTGTGTACGTATGGGTGCGAGTGCACGTGGGTATGAACGTTAGTGAGCGCGAAGCCCGAAAAAAATTGGAGTGAGTGAGTAGGAGTGAATATCAATGTATTAATTTATGCGAGGTTTCATAGATGCGGTGCATCTGGAGTGTTGTTCGCCTGCACTTGGCGATATAGCGCATGGATTATTGCTTAACGCCACCGAGCAACTACATTTTTTTTAGCTATGGTCATTTATGAAACGCGAGCGCTTGGCTTGTGCAGGACCCCCGGACGGCTGCTGCGACGAGGCAGCGCGTAAGCCCTGTAGCAGACGCCCGGAACTGGAAGCCGAGAAGCAGCGAAGGATACATTGGCTATCCCCGTATACTCTCGATGCTAGACGCTTTGCGTGCTGCCTTGCTATCATCTGCGTACAGTTCTTTCTTTCCTTGCCGTTTCATCGGCTTTCATGTTGCCTCCTTGCCCCTAGAAGTGCGAGTGAGTTGCATTCGTACCATTCCTATCAATTCTTAGCTAAGAAGTGCGTAGGCAAGAGATAGTTTTGTGAATTCGGCCCCTGAATTCTAATCTGGTTGCTTCTAAGTTGTTGCTAGGCTTTAGCTAGGTTAGTCACGACACGGATGTCCAAACTCCACAACCGAGCGTTCGCACCTCTCAGATCTACGGTTACGTCGTCGTTGGCGTAGGGCTTCCATCGATTGGGGCTCTTCTCGCAGTCGCAGTTGCCTTTTCCGTTCCCTAGTATGGCAGCTTCGCATTAGTCATGCCAAGTCTTTCTATCTTTTTATGTCTTTATTCCCATTATTTTTCTCTCTTTCTCTCTCTCTTTCTATATATTTTTTTCTCACTCTCTCTTAGTGACTTGTAATCATATTCGTAGCGCAAAAAACCAGACGCAGACACAAGTAAGGAACACATACACGATTACAAGTCACTCAAACCAACTAGCCCGCATCACCGCCTTGACTCTCTTAGTGAACCAGTGGTGAGTAGTGGGACTTCCTTCTCTCACAATCACATCTCTACTCCTCACGTTCACTTCCCTCTCCCACCCCATTGCTGCACTATACTATACAAGGCTATGCTATGCTCTGCTAGCGTGCCTGGATAGCCGAGTGGTTACGACGCTCGCCTTCGAATCGAGGCTACGCGGATTCGAATCCTGCCTCTTGAATATTTTTTTCGGCAAAAATTTTTCTCATTCTTTATATCTTTCTTCCCGTCTCTCTGTTTGCTTCTCTGTTTCTTTCTCTCTCTGTGCTCGTTCTCAGGGTTATTACAGGCCACGCCGTAGCGGTGAGTAGTGGGACCTGCCTGAATCCTGTGGCTCATACCCGCTCATGATGATGATAGTTTTCTGATAGGCCGCATATTACGGCTAGCTTAAACTGCTTCGCTGTTAAAACAAGGTCTCCGGCTTCTTGGGAAAGGTCCCATAACGTCACGGGCCGTGACTTGCCATAGTTGTTCGCTGTCGATCGGCTGCATGAGGCCGGGGTTCTTGCCCCCACCGTCACCCACAAGGCTTCAGATATTGAGGCACGCGGCATGAGCGGGCGTAGTGAAGGGCATCACGCTTCATGCCAGGCCAGGTAGCGGAGCGGCACAACTTTTGAAAAGTCCTAGGGCCACTCGCATGTCGGGCCAACCGCGAGTCGTGGAAGTAGCCAAGGGTGGCTGTGCTTAGACTGCGGGGTATCATCACCTTCAAAGACTTCTGGTGATCTTCTTCAGGTGGGATTCAGCACAGGAGGACGCCATCGGCATCAATCAAATATGATTCCAACGTGCCCGCAGCAATACCAGCCTGCGTCCGGCACTCGGCGCCGGCAGCAATACCAACTGTCAGTTCGCGCCCGGCGGCTTGACCGCCCCGCTCCTCTTGAGAGCAAAGCTCTTGGAGCCCGTCAACAAGAGGTTTTTTAGGTTGTCCGGTATTCCGGTAGGCGCAAAGGGGTTTACGGAATACCTGGTTGTCGGACGATGGTATCGACATCTTGTGACCCTTTGTGTAGCCACAATTATACGCCTAGTGCGCGCCGACGGAAGCGCCATAGGCGGCGAACTCAATCATTGCTCTCGGGAAAGCAAGCAGACGGCCGCCGTGGTTTCCTACGTCGTTGTACGTGTGTTTCCGCGTTGTTCACGTTTCCGTAGTGAATAAGCAACGTTCGTCGTATGTGTGGTGGCCGAAACTTCAAGGGATGTCGAATAACAATTGCTGTGGAGTGGAGTGCTCAAACACCTACAAAAACGCGCCCGGAACACGGTTTTACTCACTTACCGCAAGGCCTCCTGAGCAAGAGCGACGGAAGCAATGGATCGCCGCTGTTCGTTGGCAAGACGAGCCGCTTCGTCATTGTGCGGGTTAACACGTCGCTTCTTGTTCTAATGCTTTCGTTCTGCCATATCGGTGCTCGCTGGATGCACTCGATCATGTTGACACTGGTAGACGACCAAAGTTATCAGCCTGAGCATGCGTTGGTTCGGTTCGACCGCTGTGCAGGGCACTTCGCTCAAACGTTCTATATTTCAGAAGTGTTGTAGTTCGGGCGAGTTGGTCATCCATGAACTTAGCTTGTACTAGAGCGGTACATGTACCGCGCTATTACAAGCTAAGTTCTATATTTATTATTTACAGAAACAGAAATGCAGCAATGGTTGACTTCAGAAAGAACAAGAAGTGATTGAGACGTCACCTTTGTAAACAAAACAAAGTGGATGTTCACCACGAGCTGCACCTCGTAGCTGGGTCTTCTTACGCTGGTCTGCGCGACGCACCTTTGATATTCACCGGCATGACGATTCACTCCACGCGGACGTTCGTTCTTCTCCGCAGTCGGTCATCACATGTCTTCTCGGCGAACCTCTTCAAGACTTGTCACTGTCATCTCTTAATACTTAACTCACAGCACTAGATCATCAATTAACACGTCTTCTGCGGTCAAGCGAACGATGCTATTACTAGAGGGGCGATCGGAGATCTGTTCGTTCCGCTTGTTCGTTCTCCTGGGGGAGAACAAGCGCGCTGATTGGCTGAAGCCGGACAACTCACGCCACTCTAAGGGGCGTGGCCATTTCTTTTTTTTCCTTGATGTTTTCTTTTTTGGTGACGTCATGCCGCGTCATAACGAGCATGTCGTCTGCTAAAAGTGAACGGAGAGCGAGCCCGTTCGCTCGCGTTCTCTCGAGCGAACAACGGCGTCGCACGGCATGTATTTCGAGTGATGTGGCGGTTGCGGCTGCCGCAACAGCTGATTTTGAGAAAATGGCGCTTGCAACGGTGCTTCCTTGCTACGTTGGCGTTTCTCGAAGCAGATGCAGAATGGTAGGAGGTGCGAAATGCGTTTGAAGAGATGAGCGAGTGTGAATTCCGGCGTCGCTTTCGTTTCTCGAAACGTACTGTACCTTGGTTGTGCGACGATCTCGGCCCCGTCATCGGGTGCCAACGAACCAGTGGGATTTAAACAGAGCGGAAGGCGTCGTGCGCGCTGAGATTTTTGCGATCGGATGCTTCCAGCGAGCTGTCGGCTGCGAGGAATTCAGCGGCCTGTCGCAGTCGTCCGTCAGGAACACGCCATTACTGTCGTTCGCGGGCAAAAACGGTGGGTGGCCTTTTCCGGAGACCACAGAATCAAAGAGCGAACAAAGGCGGCGTTCGCGCGGCTCGGGCAGATTCCCGTTGTGGTCGGGTGCGTGGATGGTACGCTCATCGCAATCCCGAAACCCCATGGCCTGAGCTCCGCGGACACGACGCATTACATGTCGGGGAAGGGATTCTACGCATTCAACACCACGATCGTGAGTATTATTCATGCATTGTACGCGTAGCGATTTGTTTCATTTATATCGCTTAAACTTTCCGCTTTACTGAGGCTGTTGCAACTGAGTATAAGTGGGAGCGGTATTTTCGATCTATCCAGAACGGGAATTGGTTCGTTTCAGGGCACTTCGCTTAGGATAAGCGATGAAATCATGTGACGCGGAGTACACTTTGGTTCAGCGGCCTGCACAGTGCATAATATTACCGTTGCTCGTTCGCCATGTGTACCCGAAGCTTGATTCTCGATTTGTATTTGTTGAGATTAGCGCTCCCAGAATGTGCCGTAGTATGTCCTTATTGTTCATTGTCGTGATGGACGTTACATGGATCAATACATGGATGGATGAATAAACTTTATTTCGGTCCCTCGGAACGCGCCGTAGCATGTACAATAAATACGCATTGTTTCATAACCCTTTTTTCAGTCGAAGTTTTTCGTGTTGTAGATATTTTGTGATACATTGCCTTAAACATACAGCAGTAATTTGGTTAAAAGGCTTTGGTGGCTGGAAGATGGGTTGGAAGATGGAAAACTGGCGTGCGGGGGGAACCTGGTATTGTGGAATTTTGCACGTTGGCAGCGTGCACATGCATGTACTCAGCTGAATACGGCAGCGTTCATGCGGGGCCATTCGCAGCGCTATATGATAAGGTGTTGTCAGCCACGAACACCGGCGTGAGCGCCGACTGATACAGCCGGTGGAAAAGCTGCAACGTGCTGAGGAGAAATGGTGTCATTGTACCTGCAGAAGTATCACGGAGGGGTGTGACACCTTCAAGCAGGACATTGCCAAACGGTAGTGTTTTATTTGATGAGCGCAACTGGAGGAGCCCAGGATCAATAGTTTGGTGTGGGGCGAGTGTCTGCACATCGAGTGGCGCAGAATACACTGCAAACGCAAACTAGCCGAATTGGGCGTTTTAGGGGCTACAATCCTCCTTAATACTACCTTCATCTGGACAGTACTACCTTAGGGTGTAATGAGGTGGGTGTAATAAAGTTCTGCGTCCTCAATTTTACTTCGTTAAGAAATTATGTGGAAGAAAGGAGGTAAATTCACTATCTGATGCCATTCGTCGAATGGAGTTCCAAGAACAAAAAACTCCCATCTCATTTCCTCTGGCATGTTTTCTCTTTTTTTTTTCGAAGCTTTCCGTAATGCCTTCAGTGCTGGCGGGCATGCATGCAGCTGTGCGGGGGAAAGAAGTAAAAGAAAGAGGCGGCATGCTTCAGCGCACTAAAAATCCCTTGCACAGATAGCCCAGAGAAAGAGATATACGAGACCCTCCGAACGGCTGGAGAGGAAGCGAGGAAGCCCTTTGGCCTCTGCAGACTACTGCGGCCCGCCCCCGCCAGGTCAAAAGCAAGCCAGACGAGGCGCTACCGAAGTGAAATGGGACAAAGCTTCGCTATGCTTCGCGCCGCATGCGCGCGCGAAGAAAAAAAAACAGAAAAAAAGAAAGAAACGTGAGGAGGGAGTCGTTCCCGCGGCGGCGCGATCGTCGTAGCTACGCCGGCTAGGCCTTGTGAACGCCACTTCTCAAGTGATCAGCTGTGTCGGTCGTGTGTGCGCGTTTTGTGCCTGCAGCCTCACTGTGTTCTCGCCGCTGGATGTGATATGCGTGGTTTGACGACAGTGCGACATGCAGCGCTGCGAGTGCGATAATCGCGACGGCCCGTCGACTCAAGCGAGCGTGCCGCTGTGCATTACCAAGCAGATGATGGGCGCCCTGCGTGCTCGGCACAGTCAGGAACAAAAATGGTAAGTAATACTGATGTTCTCTCTCTTTGCGAGCCCTTATCGTCGCTTATGCACGTGTAGATGACCTTCTGCACATTGCGTCGCTTGAAAAGTGCTATGAAAAGCAAGAAAAAAAAAGAAAGAAAAGAAAATCGGCATGTCAAGCTTGCGAAATGCCCGCCAGCGCACCATGAGCGTGGCATGTAACCCATGCTGTACATTACACGCATGTCATTCAATGTTTCCATGTTACCAGCTGTCATTTATGTACGTCATACAGTCACGTCACGCTATACCAGTCTTGGTATGATATCAAGTTAGAAAACCGGACGCGAGTGCACCAGTCTCCATGCCGTAAATGACATACATGTCGTTATTTTCATGTTACTATATGTCATTTATGTTCGTCGCACGATCACGTCACGCTATATCAATTTAGGTGTATGTCAAGCTAGCGAACCGGCCGCGAGCGCACCATGAGCGTGGCGTGTGTACATGACATGCATGTCATTATTTTCATGTTGCCAGCTGTCATTTATGTTGGACGTACAGTCACACTGCACAATACCAATTTTGGTGTATATGAAGCAGGCGAAACGGCCACTAGCGCCCCCGAGACCATGTTGTCAAATAACGCCATACATGACAAGCGTGTCATGATTTGCACGTTAGAAACTGTCGTTTATGTGCGTCATACACTCTTGTGACGCCATACCTATTTTGGCAAATATCAAGTTAACGAAAGAGTCGCAAGAGAACCAAGAGAGTGACGTGTAAATCATGTCGTTAATGAAATGCATATCATGATTTTCAAGTTAAGACCCATCATTCATGTTCTTCATGCAGTCGTGTCATGCCACACGAATTTTGGCATACATCCCATTAACGAAACACTCACACGAGCTATGAGTCGTAGGCGGCTAGATAGATAGGTAGATAGATCCGTTCAAAGTCGTAGAAGTGTTTAACAAATGCTTCGCATTTAAGTCGTTAAACTCAGATAGCAATGATGTGTGATGCATGTTTTGGAACTTCTGTGAATATCACTCATGCTTCATACGACCAGTCAATCGACCCAAGAGTACGCCCTGATAAAGTTGTTTGCACGATATAATTTTCTTGCCTGCGATAAAGCGTGAATGAGGCATGATGCTTTCAGGGAATATACATTAGAGCAAAAGGCCACGGTTATCACATTGTCACATGATGGAATGTGCATAAAGGACAACTTTCTTTTCGATTTATTCTTTTCTCCAACTTCATTTGTTTGTTTTAATCCTTCGTCATCGTGTCCATTTGCGTACATTGACATGTGACAAGACCGTGCGCTCTCATTTTGCAGCAGCTACCTTGGATGCAGTCAACTACCCTGGACATCTTTCTCCCGCCATGCAACTGTGAGAACCCACCGAAGCACAGATTGTCAGGAAGTGAAAAGACTTTTCGGCAACAATTTTGCATTACGCACTCTGCCCGTCTCCTGAAATAGCATATTAAGGTACATGAGCACTGCACCTTCATACATATGCATCAAGGAACAGTGAAATAGCATATCAAGGTACATTAACATCATTAGCTTGGATTCATTTAGCTAGAACGAATAAATCATGTTAAAGCTATACAATGACAGCCATATCATGTGACAGACATCTGCTAAGTGCAGTGTGTATTGTGAAGCACATGTGTTTTATGGTATTGAATGAATGGATAAATGTTTATTCCAGCAAAATACAGGAAATGGGCCTCAAGTGAAAAGCGACAATGGTAGCTTGAGAAGTGCACAAGGCCCAGCAGAGCAAAAAGAGAGACAGAGCAGCAGAAACGTGTGCACGTTCAAAGGCAAAACATATACGCATACAAAAAGAAACAGGAAAGACAAAGCAGAAGAAACGTGCACATTCAAAGGCAAAACACCTATGCCATCTGCAAAGTGATAAAATTAAAAAGGGTGAACATTTACCCTAGTGAAAACAATGAAAATCAGAAAACAGTGAAAACAGAAAAGAAGGAACGGCCATTCAACGGCATGGAAGGAATGCAACTTCATTGGTCACGTATCAACAGTGGAATTTGCCAAGGTTACATGTGCATATTCTTAGCCATTAGGAGATGTGCAAGGCTAATTTAATCGCATTGATATAAGTCAGCTGTTGAGTCTGTTGAACCAGATTGTTGAATCATTTTGTTTATTCCCTCTCATTAATTTGCTGTTTTGCATTATGTTGCCATAGTTTTCAAGGTCAATACATAGTATCATGACTGTTGACACAATTTGACAAGGTGAAAGCGCTCTTATTGTGCCCAGGCCTTAGTTTATCCTCACTAGAAGTGCGCTGTTTATTTTTGCCATGGTTCAGTGCCAAGTTGCCCAATCTTCACTCCTAAACAGAGTAGGTGCGGTTAATCAAGACCTTGCTAACATTCACAACCCTTTTAAAGTGTACTTATAATGATAACTTTACTGACATCAAAAACTACCCACATAATGGTAAACATGGCAAGAGTACACTTCTGGTGGTGTTTCGCATTTTTTTTACATCCGTTTGTTTTTCGCCCTGTGCACGCGAAGTGAAACGCTCACAAGGAAATACTTAGCAGCATCTCAATTTTGTATTTATTTCGTGTTTTGAAAAAATGTCTGCAATAAGGATAGTCAAGTGCGAATCTTCGGTAAGACATTCATTTTTATGTATACAGAAATCTTAGTGGACTTCTTTTTTGTGTAATTTTCAGGAATACACTTCTGGCAAAGCAGCAAGTGTTGCTTGCCCACCAGTCTGTGTTCAAGTCAAGTGTATTGTGGGCATGAGTGTCGGCAGGATTTTGTCTTGGAGGTGCAAGGCGGTGTAACGTGTCGGCCTGGTGAGCAGGAGAGCATTGGTGTAGCTTGGGTGGGGTCAAGTGCTGGTGTGTCTTGATGGCGGCAGGTACCCTTTGTGCAAACCCCTGCCGACACCCATGATTGTGGGAACACCCTGATGTGCGTCACTTTACACTATGTCGAACAGCTCGTACATCTTACCACATTTAGGCCAACACTGGTATTGATGCAGAGTGTTATGCGCAATACTGCGTGCAACCTTTCTGATATCGTGTGCATTTGAAAATTTCGCATTGTTTAAAAAGACGCTGAGTGGGCCCAGTGTTATTCAGCAAACATAAGTCTTAACAGGGGCAGTTGGGTGAGTTGGTGTATATTCATAGTTGAAGAGGGTGCAAAAAAATCACAGCACAGAGAAATGAAGGGGACAGGATGACGCGCTACTAGCAACTGAAGTTTAATCGAAACCACAGAAAGATGTAAACACACAGTACGAAAAAATTACAAGGCTAAACAATCACACATCCACAGAGGAATGAAGGGGGCAGACAGGACAGTGCGCTACTAGTAACTGAAGTGTAATCAAAACCACAGAAAGAAATTGTTACGTGAGTGACGAGTCGCTTTTACAAGTCGTTATTCACACGATATATTTGCAAGAGCGGCTGCAGCGCTGACCAGACCGGCTCCGAGCTCGAGCAGCTAGCGACCTTCGTCCTCTTCGTCGGGCGCACACGCGCGTCGACCATATGAATTCCGGCAGCCTACATGTAGCATAACCCCCGGCGGCAAAGGCGCCGTCTCGGCGCATCTAGACGTCAACGTCATTGGGCGAGTGGTACTGCTTCAGGCGTGCGACGTGTACAATGTCGCTGGCATGCGGGGTGGATGAAGACGGCGAGGCAGCAGGAGCGATTTCATAGGTGACGGGAGTCACCGCACGAAGCACTCGGTATGGCCCTGTGTACCGAGAGAGCAGTTTGTCGGACAGGCCAACGTGCCGGGTCGGAGACCACAGCAGAACCAAAGAACCGGGCGAAAAGTGTACGTCGCGGTGTCGTTGATCATACCGACGGCGTTGGTTCTCTTGGGAGGTCAGAAGGCGAGTACGAGCGGCTTCGCGTGCATGAGCGGCCCGGCTGATGGCGTCCAGGGCGTATTCAGTGGTCGGAGCTGCTGGCAACGGAATGACTGTATCGAGGGCAATGTGGGTTCGCGGCCGAACAGCAGGAAAAATGGGGAGTAACCAGCCGTGTCATGGCGCGAGGAATTGTAGGCAAATGTCACGTACGGTAGAGCAAGGTCCCAGTCGGAGTGGTCTGAGGAGACATACTTTGAAAGCATGTCGGTTAGGGTTCGATTCAGACGCTCCGTGAGGCCATTCGTTTGCGGATGGTACGACGTAGTGAGCTTGTGCCGCGTTTCACATGAACGCAGGATGTCCGCTATGACTCTCGATAGAAATGTGCGGCCACGGTCCGTGAGCAGCTGGCGTGGAGCACCGTGTTGCAAGATCACGTCGCGCAGAAGGAAATCGGCGACATCTGTGGCGCAGCTTGTTGGAAGAGCTCGTGTGATGGCGTAGCGTGTGGCGTAGTCTGTGGCCACAGCTATCCACCTGTTGCCAGCAGAAGACAGGGGAAAAGGGCCAAGTAGGTCCAAGCCGACGCGAAAGAAGGGTTCAGACGAAATGTCGAGGGGTTGAAGGCACCCAGCCGGAAGCGTCGACGGTGTTTTGCGGCGTTGGCATTTCTCACACGCCGCGACGTATCGTCTGACGGAGCGTGCGAGACCTGGCCAATAGAAGCGACGGCGGATTCGGTCGTATGTGCGGGACACACCAAGGTGACCGGCAGTTGGAACGTCGTGAAGTTCGTGGAGTACAGCCGAGCGGAGGTGTTTGGGTACAACAAGCAGCAGAAATGGTCCGTCTGGATGAAAGTTGTGGCGGTATAGTGTACCATTCTGGAGTACGAACGAGCGATGAGATCGGTCCGAAGGTGAGGATTCGAGGCACTCGATGATAGCCCGTAAGGATGCATCACGGCGTTGCTCGTCGGCTATGTGGGTCAGTTGGGAAACGGTGCACACGCAAGCTTCCGTGTCAGGGACGGTGCGCGACTCGCCAACCGGATAGCGAGATAGGCAGTCGGCGTCCTGATGCAGGCGTCCAGACTTGTACGTCACTGCAAAAGTGTACTCTTGCAGTCGCAGAGCCCAGCGACCAAGTCGACCTGTGGGATCCCTTAATGATGAAAGCCAGCAAAGCGCGTGGTGGTCGGTGACTACCGAGAAGTGAGTGCCATATAAATATGGACGGAACTTGGAGACCGCCCACACAAGAGCAAGGCATTCTCGTTCGGTGATCGAATAGTTGCGCTCCGCAGGTGTAAGGAGGCGACTAGCGTAGGCGATAACGCGGTCGTGTCCCTGCTGACGTTGGGCGAGGACGGCTCCGATCCCGTGACCACTGGCATCAGTTCGGACCTCAGTCGGGGCGGATGGGTCAAAGTGGGCCAATACAGGTGGCGTCGTCAAAATTGTGATGAGGTGAGAGAAGGCGGCAGCTTGAGTGGACCCCCACGAAAATGGGACGTCTTTCTTCAGAAGATCAGTAAGTGGTCGAGCGATTGCTGCAAAGTCTTTCACAAACCGCCGGAAATATGAACAGAGTCCCACAAAACTCCGAACATCTTTGGCGGATTGGGGTACTGGGAAACTGGTGACGGCACGAATTTTCTCAGGGTCCGGCCGCACACCAGAAGCATCAACGAGGTGGCCCAACACTGTAATCTGTTGGCGGCCGAAGTGACACTTCGACGAGTTCAACTGGAGGCCAGCATTGCGGAAGACGTCGAGAATAGCCGACAGACGCTCAAGGTGGGTCTCAAATGTAGGTGAAAATACGAGGACGTCGTCTAGGTAACAAAGGCATGTTGACCATTTGAACCCTTGTAGCAGAGAGTCCATCATGCGCTCGAACGTGGCTGGGGCGTTGCATAGACCGAAGGGCATAACCTTGAATTGGTACAGGCCATCGGGAGTGACGAAGGCGGTCTTTTCTTGGTCTTTCTCGTCCACGGCAATCTGCCAATAACCGGAGCGAAGGTCTATGGATGAAAAGTAGCGTGCGCCATGGAGACAATCGAGAGCGTCATCAATGCGGGGCAAAGGATACACGTCCTTTTTCGTAATTCGATTTAGATGCCGGTAATCGATGCAGAAACGCCACGTGTTGTCTTTCTTTTTAACCAGGACGACGGGTGACGCCCAAGGGCTTGATGAGGGCTCAATAATGCCTTTAGCTAACATCTTGTTTACTTCTTCTTGAATAATCTGGCGCTCCGATACGGACACCCGATACGGTCGACGGTGAATGGGAACACCATCACCTGTGTTGATACGGTGCTGCACAAGAGAAGTTTGGCCGAGTGGTCGATTGTCAAGGTCGAAGATCTCGCGGTAAGAAGCCAAAAGGCGGATGAGGGCAGCTGATTGCGCTGGGGGGAGGTCTGGGGCAATCATGGGGCGTAATGCCATGTCGAGGCTTGTGGCATCGGGTGGGCGACAAGGAAGATTGGAGCATACGTCTGCTGCAAAAGAGGTGACGTAGTCATCGGCTAAGGACCGCAACGTGGCGATTAAGATGCCTTGAGGGAGGACTTGCTTCGTGAAGCCGAAATTTATGACGGGGAGATGTACCCGGTTAGCGGCTACAGTAATGACGCAGTGAGGCACAGTGATGTCACGTGCCAGGAGTACATCAGTAATCGGCGTGACGACGTAGTGCCCATCCAACACGGATGAAGTCGTTGTGAATTCGGCGAATGTTAGGGCTTTAGGCGGTAGGCGGATGAAATCCGTGGTGCAGAGGCTGTGTGGAAGGTCGGGGTGAATATCTGGCTGAAGAGGAAGGTCCAAGCAAAGAGTACCAGCGGAACAGTCTATCAGGGCAGAATGGGTCGATAGGAAGTCCATCCCTAGGATGAGGTCATGAGGACAATTATGGAGCACCGTGAATAGGACAGGAACGTAACGGTCGGCGATGCTTATGCGAGCTGTACACATTCCAGTGACAGGAACAGTTCCGCCATCGGCGACGCGTACAGCTTTTGTAGTAGCAGGCGTGAGGACTTTCTTCAGTCGGCGACAAAGGCGAGCACTGATTATGGACACGTGAGCTCCAGTATCGACTAGAGCCGTCAAAGAAATACCGTCCACATGCACATCGATGAGGTTCTTGTTCGTAGGAAGCGTCAACGGAGGATTTGGTTCAGAAGGAGATGATGCAGCACTACCTCCAGGAGCTGCACGATCTAGTTTTCCGTCGGGTACGATGCAAAGTTGGGCGGCGAGGGGTGGCGGCGTGGTTGGGGCGACGGGGAACGACGGCGTTGAGGGGACGGTGAACGAGCAGGAGGGCGGCTGTTAGGTGTGTCACAAGTAGGGTCCGTACGGCTGGGAGGATACCGGCGAAGATCTTCATATGGGCGGGAAGGCGAGAAAAGTGGGGTCCTATAGGGCGGCGTCCAAGTGGCGCGGCAGTAGCGGGAGACATGACCAACGCGGTGGCACCGGAAGCAGATTGGTCTGTCGTCGGGAGTTCGCCATTCCGCTGGGTTGCGAGATCGTGGAGGAACGAATGGGTCACTTCGAGATGCATTCATGGGCATTGGTCGGGACGAGGGGCGAGAGACCGGGCAGGCGACAGGGAACCCGAGGTTGGCGAATTCTTGTCGTACGACCGCCTGAATAACGGAGACCGCGGGGGTTGGTTGTATAGTGGCATGGTCGAAAGGAGAGGGCTGGAACGACGCTGGACTTGCCGCTTCAAGTTCCCGTCGAACTATACGCGTTACACACCGCTCAAAGGGCGGTGTAGCGGCGGAATCGGAGCAGGTGGACGTGGCAGCCGTGTTTGGCAACCGAGAAAATTGAGGGTGCACACGACGGCTTTTGGCCGTTTCGAAACGGCGGCATTCTTGAATGATGCGGTCGATAGTCGAGACGTTGGTGTAGACCAGCAAATGAAAAGCGTCGTCCGCGATGCCTTTCAAAACGTGACCCACTTTGTCAGCTTCGGGCATTGCCTCGTCCACTTTCCGGCAAAGAGCAAGCACTTCTTGTATGTAGGAGACATACGACTCAGTAGGCGACTGGACACGGGTAGCGAGCTCTTGTCGTGCAGCTGCGTGGCGACCGGTCGGGTTCCCAAAGATGTCACGTAGCTTCTCCTTGAATGTGTCCCAGCTGGTGAGCTCGGTCTCATGTGTTTCGTACCAGATGCGCGGGGTTCCGTCCAAGTAGAAGAGAACATTAGCGAGCATCATGGTAGGGTCCCACCGATGAGTTTGACTGACCCGTTCATACAGGCGAAGCCAGTAGTCAACGTCGAGGCCAGGTTGCGCGGAGAATGTCCCGGGGTCGCGGGGGGTGGGGACCGCGACAAAGGTTGTCGTAGGAGCCGCAGATGGAGATGGGGACGGGTTGTCATTGGAAGCCATGGCGAGACGCTGAATGACGCGGCCACTGCGGAGCTGCGTGGTGAGGACGGGGAACGTTCCACCTCCACCAAATATGTTACGTGAGTGACGAGTCGCTTTTACAAGTCGTTATTCACACGATATATTTGCAAGAGCGGCTGCAGCGCTGACCAGACCGGCTCCGAGCTCGAGCAGCTAGCGACCTTCGTCCTCTTCGTCGGGCGCACACGCGCGTCGACCATATGAATTCCGGCAGCCTACATGTAGCAATATAAACACACATGACTAAAAAAGCCGCACATGTTCAGCTTCAGTTATTAGTAGTGTGTCGTTCCGTCCCCTTTGTTGCTATGTGTTCTGATTTCGTTTTCACGTTTTCCTTACCTATGAAATAAACTCCTGACTGTTTCACAGTCTCTATATATGTGTGGCCAATTTTTATTCATCCTCATGGCATATTAAGTCCTAGGATCTAATGTGCAAAGCGACCAGTCACTATTTACAGGAATTTTTTTATTTAGTGCCTGTGATTGCCTAATTGCAAGTTGACGTTGCAGTGATGGTGCTTGGATTATTTTTCAATGTGGTAATTATGCGTAAGCCATCAAGTGAGGAATTAAGGATGAACTTTTGAGTTACAGATGGCACTAGCTGGCATAAAAACATTGAAGCATGGCTGTACTTGTTATGCATATTAGAAGTATTGGTACACTGCAGTCATGTGATTATGCCGACAAGTTCCCAAGCACACTTCCAGAAATTTACGATGGCTTCCAGGTATCTGTGAGTAAATATGTACAGCAACATATGAAGGCAACCTTGTAATTTTGTGGGCATTGCTGAATGCTTTTATGCACCTTGGTAAGTGGACCTACAGTCAACACCACAGGTCTATTTTGGGCTTTTTTGTAGGAAACTCCACTCCAAAATCATGTGCGACATGTTTTGATGCCATAGGGCAAACTAATGCAATAAAAAACTGTACAGCTGCCTGTCTACACGGTTTCATATTTCCCAAAAGTGATGCTAGCCTTATTGTACTAATTAGTTGCCTTCGTGTGTAGGCTGACACCAAGCTCCTTGGGTAGCTTATTTTTTTGGATTATACTTACATACTGGCACGGTGAAGTGCACATGTTAGTGCGCATCATGATGAGATTTTACACCCTACTTTCGTATTGCTTTACTGCTGTGAATTATGTATAGTGCTTAGGCTGTACTGTATATGTTGTTCCACGTGTTCAGTTTTGGGAGTAGGTTCTGTGCACGACGATGGAAATATATATCTATATCCTTACATTGACACGAGAACTGCTGCTGTTTTGATTCCAATAAAATGTTGCAACCACTGGTTCTTGTATCAATTGAAGTATCACTACTTGTCGTGCATGCAAATTGAAGAAATGAATTTGTGCTTGCAAAAGAAATTGCTGAAACACTGCCTGCTCAATGTAACTGCTTGTGTTTTATTACCAAACACATTGAACAGATGATTCACAGATTATGACACATTGTAGAAGATAGGCAACAGAAAGACAGAAAGTCATCACTGTGTTCTAACGTAGATTGGGTGATCTTTTATCAATAATAGCATAATTGAAGGTTGCTGTTGTATAAATAAAGTTTAACGTAGTGTGCAGGTGGACGAGGGAGTGCACATATGATAGTTTTTCCAGTTTTCTGCATATTTGCTACAGTCCTCATGTTTCTGTGTTACAATTGTGAAATTCTGAATTGCAAACAAGCCAACCTCTCTGCTGCTGTGGTGAAGTAATTCAACAGAACCATATTTTCTCAAGAACAGCTGTTCCATTGAGGAAGAGGGTAATGCTTTTCTTTAATGGGTACTGCATCATCTGTCTGAGGGGAGGGCCAAGTACACATGGACGTTCACAAGAGAGAAGTGCAAGTACATTAACTTTTTTGTTTTGTGGGAGACCTGTCACTGGTAAACTGGGGAGGTTGTCCTTGACCTTGGGGCACGCGTTAGGCATTCGCTTTAACGCGGTGGCGTGATGCTTACCAATAAAAGCTAATTAGTAAGAAATGTAGGTAGTATCCGAGTATGAAAGCAAATAAATACTGAATATGCGTTATAGAGAATCAATGAATGCCGTGCTAAAGCGTGCATTGCGAATAAGCGCTAATTGCGGAAATAGATAAGCGTTCAGCTGCTCAGAAGGCGCTGCTCGCGGCTGTACGCGCGCATTCAACGCACTTTATGTAGGCGCGTTACAATGTCCTTGTAACTCTGGAATTTTCTGCGTGTGTAATTTTCATATGCGAACGCAGGCGGTCCGCGCTAAAGGGTGCATTGCGAATAAGCGCTAATTGCGAAAACAGATTTTTGTTCAGCTGCTCAGAGCGCGCTGCTGCCCCTGCGTGCAGCTCGCGGCAGTACGCGCGCATTAGATGCACTTAAATGTAGGCGCGTTGCAATGTTCTTCTAAGTCGGGCCTCTGCGTGTGTAACTTTCATATGAGAACGCAGGCGGTCTTCGAACCGCTCATAACACGCTGCCGCATCTGTACGCGCGCAGTTCGCGGCTGCAGAAATAACGAAAATTGCTCCACAGCATACGCTCATGGAATGCACATACGTTCGCTCATCTGAAGATACCTTTGTCACGCTGGTATTCACGAATTTAGCGCGAGCGAAGAGGGCACACGTTTATAATTTTTCTAGCGGCACGACACGGTGAACCGGAGAATTCGGAGCCGAGGGTGTTTACGTCGATCGGCTCGGCCTGCATGACGCCCCACAAATTATGTATTGACCTTCCGCAAGAGCAAACACACGCCGATGGTACAAGAACAGAAGTTCGAAGTTGTGCCGACGGGTTACCAGCCGCTTTGTACATACATTGGTACATATATAAGCCCACGAAAAAAGCAAGCTTGCAAGTGGTGGCGCTGTGGTGTAATGGTTATAGTGCTTGCTTTGATTGCGTGTGGTCGCGAGTTCGATTCCTGTGTCGTGCGTACTTGTATGCAAATGTCATGTTTGTGCATAAATACTTTGATGTCCCTTTTCTATTATGTCCTAGTGATGAATAGTACCGGAAATTGGCCGGTAAACGTAATATAGTGCCTAAAATATACTTTTTTTTTTCATTTCGCGACCGCCCTAGGGCCTCGTATAAAAGGAGGCTTTAACAGCTCTCAAAAGAAGCAGAAAAACTCTCAATGCGCTCTGTTCAAGCCCCCAAAATGGCTTACATAAAAACACCAACTTTACCTCCAAAAGGAGGCTTTAAAAGCTCTCAAAAGAACCAGAAAAACTTCCAATGCGCTCCGTTCAAGCCCTCAAAATGAGTTCAATAAAAACACAAATTTACCTCCTTAGTTCCGTCTAATCACTCCTTAAAGGATGTAAATAAAACCTCCTTTTGAACCTCGTTTTGAAGGGGGTTTTGCGTAGTACCTTTTGGATGCACGTTATGCGTCGAGCCCGAAACTCCCTAAAAGGCTCAAACCCGTTTGCAGTGTATGAAGATTATGTGCCGGCATTCACAAAGTCCGACAGTGTCAGTGGGTAGATGCTTGTGG